>NW_026926944.1:0-28834 GCF_032062105.1 Saccostrea cuccullata | reverse complement strand
GATTTTCAAAGATTTTGAACACACCATGTAACTAATATGATGTACCATACTTTAAGGCAGCTATGGTGTTCCATAGCCTGGAGTACCAGCTTGGCTAAAATAGGGGATGAATGCCGTACATGGAATTCAGATACCTATACTCATGGAAAATCTAAAACTACATGTATAGAGATGGACATGGGTGTCCACCGTCTTATGATAAGCAAAATGAAACAAGAAGTACGTGATACCAGCCCTATGCTGAATTTTTTGGATTAATTAGTTTTAATATTTCTTTAATACACAAAAAAATTCTACTTTTATTTAACATTTCCAGATTAGTACAGTACTTTCTGAAAATACAAGGATGTATTAATCAAATGGGTCACAAAGTTGGTAGTTTATATATTTATGGGAAAGCTATATACAGTAACATAAAATTATAAGTTGAAATACATGTATTATGTACAGAATATATGAACTCCAAATCCATTTCCCCATTTTAAAATTATACTGTGGAAAAGAAAAATTAAACTAGTTTAAATATGAGAATTAAATTTTTTTTAACTTAATTGTAGGCATCAGCTATTAAAAGTGTTAATATTCATTTAAAGAGGGCAACAAAGTTGCATATGGAAATACATGTATACAGTGGAGCCTCATTTATCTGGACGCTTTGGTTCCCAGTCAATTTGTCCGGATATGTGAAGCGTCCGGATACCTGAATCACCAGTTAAACAAGACAAAATTACATTTACAAATTCCGTTCCGATGAAAAGTCGTCCGGATATCTGGGGTTCGCATATCTGAAGGTCCACTGTAATGATTTTGCACTGATCATTTCAGCAAAACACTGCAAGATTATAGAACTCCGATATCAGTGCTAGAAATTATTTGATAATTGATTTTTAAAAAGTTTGATCAGCTTTGTCTGTATTAAACTGGGACTCAATATATTTAGTAAACCACTTATTTTTAAAACACCAAAACTTCTCCTCTGCTTTTAAGGGCTTGGAACCTTCTGCTTGAAATAACATGTTAATTCAAGCAGGCAGCATTAAAAGTTTTGTGCCTTTTTTCAGTTTTTTTCCCTCTATCTTTTTTTTTTTCTTTTCTTTCTTTTTATTTCATCTTTTTTTTCTTCTTTTTTTTCTTTTTTTTTTTTTCTTTTCTTTTTTTTTTTTTGTTTTGCTTGTTTTTTTCTTTCATTTCTTTTCTTTTTTTTTTTTTTTTTACTTTTTTCTTTTTTGGCACAAAACTTGCCAATGAGATTAAATAATTTCACATTTACAATTCACAATTTTTACATTAACAACTCACAATGTCACATCAACAATTCACAACTACATTAAAAAATCACAATTTCACATTTACAGTTCACAATTTTTACATTAACAACTCACAATTTCACATCAACAATTCACAACTGCATTAAAAAATCACAATTTAACATCTCCAAACCATGACTTACGGTAATTAACATTCACAAATCACAAATTACCATTTTTAGAGGCAAATCACTATTTTACATTTTCAAATGCAATTCAAAATTTTCTATCCATTTCTTTCACTGTATATTTGTAGTCACATCAGTATATTATGCATTCAATATCACAATAAGCTGTTTTAACCAAGAATTGACTATAAAAATTATTACTGATACAATAGTTGTAGAACAGAATTTACATATAATCGTTCTAGGTTGTTCAAGTTCAAGTTCATTTATTTCACTCACACCAACATCAGTGGTACATGAGGTACAATATATAAATTAGTCGTCATAATTAATTTAAGAAAAATAATAAATATAATTATGATACAATAGCATAAATGAGAGGCATGACATAGGCCTTTCAACTTACTTTTCAAGTTGCACATATGATAAAAAACATTGCATAGATAGATTTATAGGTACATGAAATTATCAAAAAAGATAATAACTTATGCATACTTTTAATTATATCATTAAAAAGTTTAATCATTTATAATTTACTTTTCTGATGTTGTGTTTTAAGGACAGGTAACTCAGGTGTGAAAAATGACCAACTAAGTGCCGATTTATGAGTTATCGTTTATAGGAATGACGTATAGGCTGCTTCAGCATTGGTATTGTTATGTACACAAAAGGGTTCCTTACATTGTCGTTGTTTTGTACACAAAAGTGATGACCAAAAGAAAAAGTATGCCTTCACTCTACCTGAATTAAATAGCAAGGTCAAATGTATGGGGAACAGAATATATACAATATTTTTAACTCTCGATGACGATTATTATGAAGAAGAAAATTTCGTATAATTTTTGTGTTCGCACTTTTTCGCTTCCTATATAAATAAATTTTTTTCAAGTAAATGCAACAATTGATCATCTTATTTGTGTTACTAAGCATGAAGGGGAACGGCCGAGTATAAAAATTTACTTAGGTTAGAACTAAGAAGGAGGGTAGATTTCACCTTTTATATTAATCAAAAATTTTAATTATATGTAGTTAGACTATGTCCGCAACTATACAGTTGATAAGTTTAACATTGGTGTTAAATTTTAAAACCACTGGATTCTACTGAAAGCAAAGAAACACTTGGGAAATACTAAAAACTGCCTTGCGAGTAAACAGTTAGATACCCGAGCCTGCTCTAAACAAGTTTCAGCAGTGAGTTATCGTTCATAACACCGACCTCTAGCGGCAATTGAAAGGCCTACATAACATATGTGCAAAGTATACATGTAGCAATAAACATACAATGAAAAAAGAATAATAGAATAGAGGGTATGGTAACATTTAAATTATGGAGAACAGACAGTGTCGTTTATTTTAGATATAAATATACAAAGGTTTTTTTAAAGAATTTAAATTTGTCATTGACATAATTTCACAAAATTTAAGTGTATTTGGCGTTTTACAATACTGACTCTGGGTTGTAAAAGATTCTATCTGATACATGTACTATTCAATGTTTTACATTCTAAAATGAAATGAAATTCGTCTGCTATTTGCCCTGTATTACACAATTTACAAACTCTTTCATCTAATGGAATATTTGATCATCTACCAGTTTCAATTGGGAGGTGGTGGTTTGAGGTTCTAAATCTTATTAATATTTTTTGAGTTTACTAGGTAAAATACTTATTTTTCACATCCAAATTCATTCTTAAAAATTTTGTTAATTTGACCTTTTGATGAATTATTAATATCGCTATGCCATTTTTGAATAAGCTTATCTCTTAATATTTGCTTAATTGCTTCAAGTTTCCAATTTCTGTCAATGGAACTTTGTTCATACCAAATGTTAGAGAACCCACAAGAGGTTAAAATTTTATAAATGAAATCTACCCATGGGTTTTTTGGACCTCCTTGAAAATATTGAGAACATAGATATTTATACAAAACACAAACTTTTGTTTTCTGAAGAATTCGGGGTGAGCAACTTTAACCAGTAGGAGATCATTCTTATAAAAATAATAATATACAATGGGAATCACCCAGTCTCCCCATACACCATATACAAGGGCGTACTAATCTTTAAGTGAAAAATATGTTTTAAAAATTTTAAATGTATACGTTCAATGATGTCATTTAACGTTTTCATAACCCCAAATTTTACAGCCATAAGTCAAAACTGGAACAACAACTTTATCAAAAAGATCTAACTGACATTCAGTTGGTAAGTTAAATTGTCTTATCTTCCAAATTAAACCATACATTGCTTTCTGTGCTTCACATAAATCTTTTTTGGTCTTACAAAATGAGCCTGAGCGTGAAAATATTATCCCAAGATACTTAAATTCTTTACATTTTCAATTGCATTATTATTGTAATAAAATACCTTTTTTGACATTGGTCCTTTCGAAAACACTAGAATTTTACTAACATTAACATTGAGTTTCCATTGTGAACAATACAAATAAAAATCATCTAGAGCCTTTTGCAAATCTACATCTGTTTCAGCCATGATAACAGTATCGTCTGCATATAACAAAATGAAAAGCATAAGATACACATATACGATAATTCATCTTCAATAGCATCAGTTATACTTTGTAAACCAAAAATACCTCTGTCAGATAGAAACATGGAATAGGAATATGTTGTCTTTAACAATTATTACATCTGAAACATAATTACCTTAACTTTATCTAAACAATTCCAATAACTATTATCTCATTGGCATAATAATAAAAAGATAATTAAAGACAAAGCAGCGTCCAACTAGTCCCTTTCAGCTTCTCCTCCCCGAGCCAGCCTGGCTCCCGTAGCGGCCAAGGAACTTAAGTTCCAACCAGTAATGCCCCAGGGTATCGATAAAGCCTACTTACAACTAACCTTCAACTACTTCATCTTAACAACATGGATAGCTAAGTCAAGAAAAAAAAAAAAGTAAAGCTGGGGGTCAGTGTGGGAGGAAGACGGAGTACCCGTAGAGAACCCACGTGTCCGAATGGGTGACCCCATACCCTAACAAAATTCGGACACCCTTTAAAAAATATTTTTAAAATAGTCTTTGAAAAAACATTGTTACTAGTAAGAGTGCATTTACATCAGTGCTTTGAGGATTTTGATTCATAATCCTGCATTAAATCACAAATGGTTGGCATATTGAAGCCTCTGTGGGCACCTGAGTGAGCTGCTCTGAGGCAGTGTGCCCTGCCATGTTAATTAATGGAGCCAGCATCTCTGGGTCCGTAGCTGTTGAATTCTTCACAGAACATGAATTTGGTGAGTCTGAACGATGTTGAATAATAATATACTCCCGATTGTCATCCATAATAAAGTTATAACACACAAAATGAAAGATAAGAATGTTCCACAAATAAGTAAAAATGAAAAAAGAGTTGGGTTACACAACGCAGGTCTGGTGGTCTTCTCTGAGCAAGCACTGAATTAATGGGTAGTGGCGGAAAATCTTTTATGGTCTCTATGAATAAGTGGTCATTATCTGTGTGTGTGCTGGATACTGCATATTTAGCTATGAATGTATGTAAGAGGACAGAGGATAATCCTGCATTAATTAAGTCCTGCTTCTTCATCCACATGTTACTTCTAAAACTTCTTTTATATTCTGTAAATAAACAAGGCATGAGGTAATTGTATAAGGTTTGAATAAAAAAAAAACTAACAAGGCCTGTATGTTACATTGCTCACCTGAGCAGTGAGCACTTGGGCTAGGATTTAAAAAGCAGAAATCAGTTCAGTATTGAAAACTTAAACTTGAATCTACACTACCTATGATTTGAACCAGTCACACCTGAATCTTCACAATCTGAAGATGCTTCCAAATTAATATGACTTAATTATTATAGCGTATGTGATATATTGCGCATACTGAGAAGAAAACTTTATTTATTGAAATATTCTTTATATTTCTTAGTATAACTTTGATTCCCTGTTGTCTGGCCTCTCTCTATACTCCTGAAGGATAATTGTTTGAACAAATTTGAATCTACGAACACTACCTGAGGATGCTTCAATAAAAATATGACCAATCATTGCTCATCTCCTCCTGAGAAGAAGATTTTTTAAGATTTTCCCTATGTTAAGGTCTATTCAGTAAGTTAAATTTCATTTTTATTATTTGTGAAAAGTTCTATTGAACAGCTCCTAAACACTGAAATCCCCATGAATTAAAAGAAATTCACTTTTAAAGTAAAAATGGTCACTGGCTACACTGTGCTGAAAACTTCTTATTAATGATCTCTGCCAATAAGATGAAAATAAGAGTTGATGTATATGTGAAAACTGCTTTTTACATAAATTGCAGACTAGAATTCATTTTAATATAAAGATGTGACCCAGTTGATCCGAAAAAATGATTTTTAAGGACGTTCGATCCTGATATTTTGAGCGTATTTCGCGCAGGTCCTTTATTCATAAAATTAAGCATCATTTTTAGGTTCTAACAATAAAACTGAATTCTACAATGCAAATTAAACTATATTCAATGAAAAAACTGTGATTAAATTCCATTCAAGTAGAATTAAGCTAAGGACTATATTTTGTGGCGGAAGGTTTTTTTTAGACGAAAATGGTCAGTTTTTTCCATTTGAACTAAAACAGTACTGTTAATTTTGGATTCCTATTTTTCTATCCTGGTTGAACACAAAGCTGTTTTTTGCAGTGAAATGTGTTATGCTGGTTCTGAAATATCTATTGAATTATTTCTTATGAATTCTATCAACAAAGTGTGACAAATATTGTAAATATATATTGAAAATCCGGGAAAATATTGAGCCAATTTTAACATAAAATTCACACTTTTTTAGTAATATCTGAAAATGTACATCATATACCCCCACTTTTGATGTTCTTTTCTAAATATTCAAGATAACTTTGACCTATTTGCTTAAACTCAGAAAAAGTTTAAGACTTTAAAATAATTTTCTTGCTTATTATATTTTCAATGCCGGAAAAATACCATTTTATTAGTGCAGAAAGGTCAAATAATTGATTATGCGAAGCAATTTGATACTTTTTCCTAGTCACAATTTTCAAGTGTCTTTTTTTTAAACAGACTTAGAGTTCATTTTGTTTCATGCTTTAATTGGATAAAAATATTGGAGGGAAAACGTCGAAGATGTAAATTTTAATTAAGACACAAATTTCAGTGCAGAAATGTCATATATTAAATGTACTGTAGCGCTAAAAGAAGCATATTGACCCCCATTTTTTGATTTGAATTTTAATTAAGCTATGTATGTAGAAACTAAAAATATACTTGGCAAAAAAAGTTTAAGACTTTAAAGGTACTTGGACACAGATTTGAAGTTAATATTTTCTCATTTTTTCTGTATAATATCACGATTTATTTTAATAGCATTTCACACAAAAATTAATTAAAAATCTTATTTCGTTTAAAAGTTATTAAAACTTTAAATATTTTGGCGGGTTTGATTGACACATCCTTGCTCTTTCACAAATTTTAACTTTATTCTTAATCCTTAGGAAAAGTGGCAATTTTGATGTGTTTTAATGAGAAATATTAAAACTTTTATCAAGAAAAATAATTTTATTCAGAGTAGAAATGTTAGAAAGCAAAACACCTTCACAAGTATCGTCATTCCGAACTAAGAGATGCGTGTAGAATTTAGCAAATCAAGCACACTCGTGTTATGTACACAGTTATTGTAAACAAGGCTCGAGTTCTGTTATTGTTTATATTTAGAATTCACCGGGTGCGTTCAATCGTCACAGTCTGCTTACCACAACTGCACGGATTGACAATATATTGTGTGTTTGTTTTGCTTTCGAACCTGTCCACTCTGAATTTTCTGGTTTATAGTATTAATATTTTTCATTTATACAAAACGAGATTGCCACTTTTCCTAAGGATTAAGAATAAAATTAAATTTGTGAGAGTGCAACGATATGTCAATCAAACCCGCCGAAAAATTTGAAATTGCAATATCTTTTAAACGAAATAAGATTTTTAATTAATTTTTGTGTGAAATGCTATTAAAATATATAAGTCGTAATATTATAGAGAAAATAATAACTTCAAATCTGTGTCCAAGTACCTTTAAATATCAGGATTGAATGTCGTTAAATAACACCACCAAATTTTCACTATTTCTTAATTATCCCCCCTTGAGAAGAGGGCATGGCCCTTCAAATTAACAAAATTAACACCCTTTACCCAAGGACATTTTGGTCCAATTTTGGTTGAAATTGGCTTGATGGTTCATCTATCACAATCAGAAAAGAAGATGAAAATGTGGAAAAAATTATGACAACAGCAGACATCAAACAAATTTTGATCAGAAAAGCTCACTTGAGCCCACACCTTTGCTAAGGTAACCAAAAAGATACAATATAGCAAACAAGGTCAGTTTTCCATACCTGTAAGATTATCTTCCTTGAAATAGTCAGGAAAATCCACATGAATCCAGTTTAATTTCCTTCTTAGTCTGCTCTCCAAATCTTCAACCTTAAAATAAGAGGAATCAAATGTAAATTACTGCATTTACTAAAACGTTAAATAGAAAAATGCAAAAACTACATATTCTATATATATGCCAAGTAAAATAGCTCGATCATTCATTTATTTACATCTGCACTGAGTGTCAAAAGTACTTGTACAAATGATACAGATTTGTGAGTCATTTACAACTTTTCATTATTTAAGTATACATGTATACTCAGATGTATACATATATTTATTGTCATGACATATGAATAATAAGTTTCTGAGAAACTGGAAGACTATAATAAATAACACAAAATTGATTGTTTCAATGGCATAGTAGATTAAAAAATGACTAAACACAAAATAATTGTTTGTTTGCTTGTCTGTTTTCTGTTTAAAGTCCCTCTTGAGAATTTTTCACTCATACATGGCAATGCAGCATTTTTTTTCCAGTGGAGGGCTACAAATGTAGACCTACACTTAGTGCTAATTAGGTTCATAGAGCAGTGAGGGATCTTTTTTGTGCCAGCACCTACAGTGATATAGCACCTAAACATATAAAAATAATGTCCTTCATTTATTTATTTATTTACGATATCATCTGAGGGACCGGTCTCCTTGTCCCATAGTGGGATTCAAACCCACGTTAGGATATCAACTCCTTACTATGCTACTTTATAGCAGATGCTCTTATAAACCACTGTGCCATACGGGCAACCACACAAAAAATAGAATTTGATTAGAATTTCACAACATAATAAACAAATTTTATCAGATTATCATTCTGGGGTTTTGTACCACTTCCAGAGGTAAACAAACAGTAGAAAGGTCAAACACAATAATGTGCATAGATGAGGTCTCGGTGGGGACTTTTGCAGCAAGGTGTGCATCTGATCACATACTGTACATCAGTTTTTGCACGATAACACCACCTCTGTAGAATGTGACACAGCCAGGCTTAGGAGGATCAAATGAATATATCTTATTTTTAGAAATCTTGAGTCAAAAATCAGAAGATTGGAGAAAATACTTATATTTACCAATGTTGTTTATAAAAATCTACACTTTATTTAACTTTGTTTGAACAAGTGTTTGAGAAAAAAGTATTAGCAGTGGTTTAGAGTATACAATATATACATATAAAATTTCTTGGAAAAATTTTAATGTTGGTATGAATCAAGAGTCAGCATGTTTGGTTGAACACCATTACAAATGCCCCTATATATATTGCCGACTACATGTACAAAAAAAGAGTCCTGGACTAAAAATTTTGTCTACTAGTTAACTTGACCTTGTTTAAAATAAACAATAAGATGATTTGGAATATGATAATTTTATATACCTGATCAGTGTCAGCTATCCACTGTGGTATGTGTTGGTGGAAAAGTCAACATCAATCAGGCATTGTCCTCCTGGTGTTTCCACCATTAAGTCTTGTTGGGAACATCGGCTGTTTCTACATTTTAAAAGATCATTGTCCATCAGACGTGTTTGTTTTAGTTGTTTCCACCAATCCCCTTTGTGTGTATTATAGTTGGTGTTTTCGTGTATTGGAAAATCATTGTCTATAAAGTTTGCCTCAAGATTCATTGGCCTTTTAACTGCATTTGCTCCTTTCCCATCTTGGAAGATCTTCATCAAGCTTGTCTATTCCAGTTGTTTCCATACAGTCCTGTTTGCTGCAGCTGCGTCATCAGAGGAAAATGGAAGAAAATATATCATTGAAGTTTGTTTAGGAAAATCCACATTTAACTGTTTTTGAACAAGTTAAAGTTTTTCTAACAGTGATTTAATGTATGATTTATATTTCTATGCAAAAATTTAATATTGGTGTAAAGAGTTGATTTTTCTTGTTTATATATATACTATATATATTACTATATATATAGTATATATTCTATATTACTATAGAAAAAGTCAGCTATTGCTGACTATAAGAAATAAGACAAGGTAAAATTCTAGCCAGCTAGTTAACTTAAATTTGTTAATAAAATGATCTTGGATAATGTCACATACCTGATAAATGTTAGATCAGCATCCATTATCTATTCATCCTTCAGTTGTTTTTATCAGGTCCTTTTTGATGCGTCTACTGTTTTCACAAAGTCCTGTTGGGTGCATCTGCTGTTTTAACCATGTCTTGGTTGGGTGCATCTGCTGTTTTCACTGTCTTGGTTGGGTGCATCTGCTGTTTTCACCATGTCTTGGTTGGGTGCATCTGCTGTTTTCCACCATGTCTTGGTTGGGTGCATCTACTGTTTTCACCGTCTTGGTTGGGTGCATCTGCTGTTTTCACTGTCTTGGTTGGGTGCATCTGCTGTTTTCACCATGTCTTGGTTGGGTGCATGTGCTGTTTTCACCATGTCTTGGTTGGGTGCATCTACTGTTTTAACTGTCTTGGTTGGGTGCATCTACTGTTTTAACTGTCTTGGTTGGGTGCATCTGCTGTTTTCACTATCTTGGTTGGGTGCATCTGCTGTTTTCCACCATGTCTTGGTTGGGTGCATCTACTGTTTTCACCGTCTTGGTTGGGTGCATCTGCTGTTTTCACCATGTCTTGGTTGGGTGCATCTGCTGTTTTTACCATGTCTTGGTTGGGTGCATCTGCTGTTTTCACCATGTCTTGGTTGGGTGCATCTACTGTTTTAACTGTCTTGGTTGGGTGCATATGCTGTTTTAACTGTCTTGGTTGGGTGCATCTGCTGTTTTCACCATGTCTTGGTTGGGTGCATGTGCTGTTTTCACCATGTCTTGGTTGGGTGCATCTACTGTTTTCACCATCTTGGTTGGGTGCATCTGCTGTTTTCACTATCTTGGTTGGGTGCATCTGCTGTTTTTACCATGTCTTGGTTGGGTGCATCTGCTGTTTTCACCATGTCTTGGTTGGGTGCATCTACTGTTTTAACTGTCTTGGTTGGGTGCATATGCTGTTTTAACTGTCTTGGTTGGGTGCATCTGCTGTTTTCACCATGTCTTGGTTGGGTGAATCTGCTGTTTTCACTGTCTTGGTTGGGTGCATCTGCTGTTTTCACCATGTCTTGGTTGGGTACATCTGCTGTTTTCACCAAGTCCTGTTGTGTGCATTTGCTGTTCCACCATGTCCTCCTCTTGGGTGTATTTACTGATCCATAATGTCCTTTTGGGTGCATATGCTGTTTCCACCATGTCCTGTTGAGGACATTTGCTGTTTCCACATCTTGGAAGATCAGCATCCATGGGTCCTGCCTCCTCTAGTTCCTTCCACCAAGTCCTGTTGGGTCCATCTGCTATAATTCCATCATGTCCATTTTCCTATCACTTAAGCTTTTTTTGTCTCTGACCAGTAGAGCTAAAAATAAGCCAGGCTTAAAATAAAAAGTCAGCTAGTTAATTTAGCATGGTTAATTAGATGATTTTTAATCACTATTATGTCATTTACATGTACCTGATCAGTGTCAATTATCTCCTTTGATATGTCTTGTTTGGAAGGTCAACATCATCAGGCAAGTCATCTCCAGTTGTATCCACCATGCCAGGTCCATCTGCTGTTTTCAAATCTTAGAAGATCTGCATCCATTGGCCCTGCATCCTCCAACTGTCTCCACCTGTTGGGTGCATCTGCGGTTTCCAACAAGCCCTGTTGAGTGCAAAATTCTGCTGTTTCTACCAAGTCCAAGTGGATACATCTGCTGTTTCCACCAAGTCCAGTTGAAAGCATCTGCAGTTTTCAGAGATTCTTGAGAGTTAATATCTATAAGCCTTGCCTTTTCAGGATGGATCTTACATGCATATCAAAAGTAAGGAAAAATTAGAAGTTGGTTTATTACTGAAAAGTAGTCCCAGGACCAATCATGGCTTTGCTACTTTGCTATTCTTGAGAAGATGATTTTTAAAGAATTTTCCTATATATGTCTATGTAAAACTTTGATAGGCCATTGTATCCCCGCTCTACCCCCGGTGGTCTAATTTGAACAAAATTGAATCTACACAACCTGAGGATGCTTCCATAGGAATATATGATCGATTATGGCTTTGCAATTCTTGAGAAGATTTTTTAAAGAATTTTTATATACATTTCCATGCAAAACTTTGGTCGGCCATTGTGGCCCCACCTTACTCCTAGGGGTCATGATTTGAACAAACTTTAATCTACACTACCTGAGGATGATTTTTTCCCATAAGTTTCATCTTTCCTGGCACAGTGGTTCTTGAGAAGAAGATTTTTAAAACATGCCACCAAATTTTCATTCATTCCCAATTCTCTCCCCTTGAATGAGGGCGTGGCCCTTCATTTGAACAAAATTAAATCCACTTCACCCAAGGATGCTTTGCGGCAAGTTTGGTTGAAAATGGCTCAGCAGTTCTTGAGAAGAGGTTGAAAATGTAAAAGTTGACAGACAGACGGACACGGGATAAAATGTGATCAGAAAAGCTCTCTCGAGCCTTTGGCTCAGGTGAGCTAATAAAACCTGAATCAAATGAATTAAAAATTGATTGTAATTAACCCATCAAACTGGTAACACGTAAGCTTAAGAAGCCATAAAAAATGATAGAAATGGAATGTTAAAACTATGTTGTTGTTTTTTATATAGAGTGGGTCTTCGTACCATGTTTTTGTAAACAAATATTGAAAGGAAATGGAAGGATGTATGTCTCACCATTTAAAAAAGAAATGGTACGAAGACCCACATTTCTTTAAAAAAAAAAAAGTTTACCTACTTAAATTTCAGAACATGTCCAATTGTATGTTTGCTAAACATATACAGAACTGTTCATTATTTAAAGGGCAATGTATGTGCGTCTTCGTGGCTCAGTGACTATATATCAAACCGCTTCTATATGAGTGAAAAAGGCATGCATCTAAATGATTGAGATGATAGTCGAGAATATTTAGAAAAGTTGCAGTCAGATGAAAATAAAAAAAAAAATGCCCTTTTCGGATGCATAAAATATAAATCGGAACCAGAAACATGCATCACCTATATTCGAAATGCATTTTGCTTTGAGGATATAAAACACAAACTGTGTAGTAGTACATTTTTATGCGATAAGTAAAATTTGATGTTCTAAAAATAGGGACCTTTCATTTTTTCGTTCAAAAATGAAAAGCAACTTAATGTATTAAATATGAAAAACACATATATATTTTTACAGATTCACTTTATGGAAGAAAATTTATTATGTATCTCGTAATTTATAAAGGGAGAGAACATTCTATTTAAAAATCTTTAAAATGTTTAAAAAACCTTTAATTCTGAATAACTTCTCCCACCTCAACCCCAAATGTCATAGGTATAGAGCAGCCCGCTTCGCCTGTTATGCAAATTATACTTTAACATTGGACAACAGGCAAATCCTATGTACACCCTCTCCTTGCAAATTATCCCATGTTTCCCACTATTGTTGATGCCCTGGCATATTATACTAACTAGACAGTGATTCCTTAAACAAAATAAACAGGTAATTTGGTGAATACAAACTTAACAGGATCAAAGAAGGGGGGGGGGGGAGGAATGTACTTAAATCATGATGTACATCAGTAAAACAAAATAAACAGATAATAGGTTGAATACAAACTTAACAGGATCAGTGAAGGGGGAAAAGAATGTACTTAAATCATGATGTACATCAATAAAACAAAATAAACACATAATGGGGTGAATAAAAATTTAACAGGATCAAGGAAAGGGGAAAAGAATGCCCTTAAATCATGATGTACATCAATATACAAAATAAACAGGTAATGGCCCAGGTGAATACAAACTTAACATGATGTACATCAATAAACAAAATAAACAGATAATGGCCCGGGTAAATACAAACTTACCAAAATCAGGGAAGGGGGGAAAGGAATATACTTAAATCATGATGTACATCAATAAACAAATAAACAGATAATTGCCCGAGTGAATACAAACTTAACATGATGTACATGAATAAAACAAAATAAACAGATAATAGGGTGAATACAAACTTAACAGGATCAGGGAAAGGGGGAAAAGAATGTACTTAAATCATGATGTACATCAATAAAACAAAAAAACCCAGATAATTGCACGGGTGAATACAAACTTAACATGATGTACATCAATAAAACAAAATAAACAGATAATAGGGTGAATACAAACTTAACAGGATCAGTGAAGGGGGAAAAGAATGTACTTAAATCATGATGTACATCAATAAAACAAAATAAACATATAATGGGGTGAATACAAACTTACCAAAATCAGGGAAGGGGGAAAGGAATGTACTTAAATCATGACGTACACCAATAAACAAAATAAACATATAATGGGGTGAATACAAACTTACCAAAATCAGGGAAGGGGGAAAGGAATGTACTTAAATCATGATGTACACCAATAAACAAAATAAACAGATAATTGCCCGAGTGAATACAAACTTAACAGGATCAGTGAAGGGGAAAGGAATTAACTGGATCAGGGAAGGGGAAAGGAATGTACTTTAAACATGAAAGCAGAAAAACAAAAAAAACCCACAAAAAACAGATAAGGGCTGAAATACAAACTAAACGGGATCAGAGGAGGGGAAAGGAATCATGCATTTGCAAATCCTACAGTGGCGGTTTGTGCTTTAATAATGCATTAAGACATTGCATTCATGACTGCACCTAACCAAAATGAACAGATAATTGGGTGAATACAAACTAACCAAAATCAGGGAAGGGGGAGAAGAATGTACTTATAAAACATGGTATCAATCAACAAAATAAACAGGTAAATACAAACTTACCAAAATCAGGGAAAGGGAAAGGAATGTACTTAAATCATGAAATCAACAAACAACTCATAACAATAACAACTAACTATAACAAATAACAACAAATGCTCATAACTGTCACAATAACAAATAACTGAAACTCATAACAATTTCAACAAATAAAAACTCATACAAATAGCAAATAACTACGATAAAACTCATAACAACAACTAACTAACACAAAGAACAACAAATGCTCATAACTGTCACAATAACAAATAACTGAAACTCATAACCATACATTATAAATAACTAATATCCCCCTATACATGTATATATTCCAAATGACTGATCCTCTTACCAACACGCATACCGATAACAAAGAACTAACATATTCAAAAAATAGCCAATAACTTATATACTGATAGATAACAAATATCTAAAAATCAAAACAATAACATTATGACTCATTTCAATAACAAATAGCATACATTTAACAACACTAACAAAAGCTAAAACTTAACAGTAACAATAACCAATAACATTAAAAACATACTGTAACAAATAACCAACAAAAAACATGAAAATTAACAACTTTTACAACCCTCATAAACAAAAAACTATAAGAACAACCTAATAAGCAAATAACAATAATAATAACCTAATAAATAAATTATAACAAAAACTAACAAACTTAACAAAATAAAAAACAATAAATAACTAAAATAACACTGAGACTTAACATAAAAAAATACAAAGAAAAACCTCCATTCCAGCGTTGTTGGCATGCTGTTCCAATCCATGATGAAAGCCCGCCGCCTCCAAATCCTTATTTCACCATCTCCAACGATGAAGTCCCGGCAAAGAGAGAACATAGAAGATTAGACAAAGAAAAAAACAACTGAACAAAAACCAAATTGAAAGAACCACTACAAAAAATGTAATGAGAGTGGGGGAGGGGAGGGAAATGTTAGTACTTAGTAGGAGTGCCAAAATAATAATGAAACAATCTCACCTCTACTTTTCCTTAACAACGTCCAAATACCTCCATTCCAGCGTTGTTGGCGTGCTGTTCCAATCCAATATGCCCAGCCTCCTCTAAATGCTCCAACGATGAATAGCCAGCTGAATCCAAATCCTAATTAAACCATCTCCAACGATGAAGTCCCAGCAAAGAGAGAAGAGAGAAGATTAGATAAAGAAACAAAAACACAACAAAACTAAATTGAAAGAACCAATACAAAAAATGTGCTGAGAGAGAGTGGGGGAGGGGAGGGAAATGTTAGTACTTAGTAGGAGTGCCAAAATAATAATGAAACAATCTCACCTCTGCTCTTCCTTAACAACGTCCAAATACCTCCATTCCAGCGTTGCTGGCGTGGTGTTCCAATCCAATATGCCCAGCCTCCTCTAAATGCTCCAACGATGAATAGCCAGCTGAATCCACATCCTTATTAAACCATCTCCAACAATGAAGTCCCGGCAAAGAGAGAACAGAGAAGATTAGATAAAGAAACAAAAACACAACAAAACCAAATTGAAAGAAACTCAATACAATTTCAACAAATAAAAACTCATACAAAAAGCAAATAACAATAACTCATAACAACAACAACAACTAACTAACACAAATAACAACAAATACTCACAACTGTCACAATAACAAATAACTGAAACTCATAACAATTTCAACTAATAAAAACTCATACAAATAGCAAATAACTAAAACTCATAACAACAACAACTAACTAACACAAAGAACAACAAATGCTCATAACTGTCACAATAAGAAATAACTGAAACTCATATCAATATCAACTAATAAAAACTCATACAAATAGCAAATAACTAAAACTCATAACAACAACAACTAACTAACACAAAGAACAAGAAATGCTCATAACTGTAACAATAACAAATAACTGAAACTCATAACAATTTCAACTAATAAAAACTCATACAAATAACTAAAACTCATAACCATACATTATAAATAACTAATATCCCCCTATAAATGTATATATTACAAATGAATGAACCTCTTACCAACACGCATACCGATAACAAAGAACTAACATATTCAAAACAATAGCCAATAACTTATATACTCATAGATAACAAATATCTAACAATCATAACAATAACATTATGACTCGCTACAATAACAAATAGCATACATATAACAACACTAACAAAAGCTAAAACTTAACAGTAACAATAACCAATAACATTAAAAACATATTGTAACAAATAACAAACAAAAAACATGAAAATTAACAACTTTTATAACCCTCATAAACAAAAAACTATAACAACAACCTAATAAGCAAATAACAATAATAATAATCTAATAAATAAATAATAACAAAAACTAACAAACTTAACAAAATAAAAAACAATAAATAACTAAAATAACACTGAGACTTAACATAAAAAAATACAAAGAAAAACCTCCATTCCAGCGTTGTTGGCATGCTGTTCCAATCCATGATGAAAGCCCGCCGCCTCCAAATCCTTATTTCACCATCTCCAACGATGAAGTCCCGGCAAAGAGAGAACAGAGAAGATTAGACAAAGAAACAAAACAACTGAACAAAAACTAAATTGAAAAAACCACTACAAAAAATGTGAAGAGACTGGGGGAGGGGAGGAAAATGTTAGTACTTAGTAGGAGTGCCAAAATAATAATGAAATGATCTCACCTCTGCTCTTCCTTAACAACGTCCAAATACCTCCATTCCAGCGTTGTTGGCATGCTGTTCCAATCATATATGCCTAGCCTCCTCTAAATGCTCCAACAATGAATAGCCAGCTGAATCCAAATCCTAATTAAACCATCTCCAACGATGAAGTCCCGGCAAAGAGAGAACAGAGAAGATTAGATAAAGAAACAAAAACACAACAAAACTAAATTGAAAGAACCACTGCAAAAAATGTGCTGAGAGAGAGAGTGGGGGAGGGGAGGGAAATGTTAGTACTTAGTAGGAGTGCCAAAATAATAATGAAATGATCTCACCTCTGCTCTTCCTTAACAATGTCCAAATACCTCCATTCCAGCGTTGTTGGCATGCTGTTCCAATCCAATATGCCCAGCCTCCTCTAAATGCTCCAACGATGAATAGCCAGCTGAATCCAAATCCTAATTAAACCATCTCCAACGATGAAGTCCCGGCAAAGAGAGAACAGAGAAGATTAGATAAAGTAACAAAAACACAACAAAACTAAATTGAAAGAACCACTACAAAAAATGTGCTGAGAGAGAGAGTGGTGGAGGGGAGGGAAATGTTAGTACTTAGTAGGAGTGCCAAAATATCCCCCTATACAAGTATATATTACAAATGACTGATCCTCTTACCAACACGCATACCGATAACAAAGAACTAACATATTCAAAACAATAGCCAATAACTTATACTGATAGATAACAAATATCTAACAATCATAACAAATATCTAACAATCATAACAATAACATTATGACTCACTACAATAACAAATAGCATACATATAACAACACTAACAAAAGCTAAAACTTAACAGTAACAATAACCAATAACATTAAAAACATACTGTAACAAATAACAAACAAAAAACATGAAAATTAACAACTTTTACAACCCTCTTAAACAAAAAACTATAACAACAACCTAATAAGCAAATAACAATAATAATAATCTAATAAATAAATAATAACAAAAACTTAACAAAATTAAAAACAATAAATAACTAAAATAACAAAGACACCTAACATCAAAGTAATACAAAGAAAAACCTCCATTCCAGCGTTGTTGGCATGCTGTTCCAATCCATGATGAAGAGCCAGTCGCCTCTAAGTCCTTACTCCACCATCTCCAACAATGAAGTCCCGGGAAAGAGAGAACAGAGAAGATTAGACAAAGAAACAAAACAACTGAACAAAAACTAAATTGAAAGAACTATTACAAAAAATGTGAAGAGAGTGGAGGAGGGGAGGGAAATGTTAGTACTTAGTAGGAGTGCCAAAATAATAATGAAACAATCTCACCTCTGCTCTTCCTTAACAACATCGAAATACCTCCATTCCAGCGTTGTTGGCGTGCTGTTCCAACCCAATATGCCCAGCCTCCTCTAAATGCTCCAACGATGAATAGCCAGCTGAATCCACATCCTAATTAAACCATCTCCAACGATGAAGTCCCGGCAAAGAGAGAACAGAGAAGATTAGATAAAGAAACAAAAACACTACAAAACCAAATTGAAAGAACCACTGCAAAAAATGTGCTGAGAGAGAGTGGGGGAGGGGAGGGAAATGTTAGTACTTAGTAGGAGTGCCAAAATAATAATGAAACAATCTCACCTCTGCTCTTCCTTAACAACGTCCAAATACCTCCATTCCAGCGTTGTTGGCATGCTGTTCCAATCCAATATGCCCAGCCTCCTCTAAATGCCCCAACGATGAATAGCCAGCTGAATCCAAATCCTAATAAAACCATCTCCAACGATGAAGTCCCGGCAAAGAGAGAACAGAGAAGATTAGATAAAAAAACAAAAACACAACAAAACCAAATTGAAAGAACCACTACAAAAAATGTGCTGAGAGAGAGAGTGGTGGAGGGGAGGGAAATGTTAGTACTTAGTAGGAGTGCCAAAATATCCCCCTATACAAGTATATATTACAAATGACTGATCCTCTTACCAACACGCATACAGATAACAAAGAACTAACATATTCAAAACAATAGCCAATAACTTATACTGATAGATAACAAATATCTAACAATCATAACAATAACATTATGACTCACTACAATAACAAATAGCATACATATAACAACACTAACAAAAGCTAAAACTTAACAGTAACAATAACCAATAACATTAAAAACATACTGTAACAAATAACAAACAAAAAACATGAAAATTAACAACTTTTACAACCCTCTTAAACAAAAAACTATAACAACAACCTAATAAGCAAATAACAACAATAATAATCTAATAAATAAATAATAACAAAAACTAACAAACTTAACAAAATAAAAAACAATAAATAATTAAAATAACACTGAGACTTAACATAAAAAAATACAAAGAAAAACCTCCATTCCAGCGTTGTTGGCATGCTGTTCCAATCCATGATGAAAGCCCGCCGCCTCCAAATCCTTATTTCACCATCTCCAACGATGAAGTCCCGGCAAAGAGAAAACAGAGAAGATTAGACAAAGAAACAAAACAACTGAACAAAAACTAAATTGAAAAAACCACTACAAAAAATGTGAAGAGACTGGGGGAGGGGAGGAAAATGTTAGTACTTAGTAGGAGTGCCAAAATAATAATGAAACAATCTCACCTCTGCTCTTCCTTAACAACGTCCAAATACCTCCATTCCAGCGTTGTTGGCATGCTGTTCCAATCCAATATGCCCAGTCTCCTCTAAATGCTCCAACGATGAATAGCCAGCTGAATCCAAATCCTAATTAAACCATCTCCAACGATGAAGTCCCGGCAAAGAGAGAACAGAGAAGATTAGATAAAGAAACAAAAACACAACAAAACCAAATTGAAAGAACCACTGCAAAAAATGTGCTGAGAGAGAGAGTGGGGGAGGGGAGGGAAATGTTAGTACTTAGTAGGAGTGCCAAAATAATAATGAAACAATCTCACCTCTGCTCTTCCTTAACAACGTCCAAATACCTCCATTCCAGCGTTGTTGGCATGCTGTTCCAATCCAATATGCCCAGCCTCCTCTAAATGCTCCAACGATGAATAGCCAGCTGAATCCAAATCCTAATTAAACCATCTCCAGCGATGAAGTCCCGGCAAAGAGAGAACAGAGAAGATTAGATAAAAAAACAAAAACACAACAAAACCAAATTGAAAGAACCACTACAAAAAATGTGCTGAGAGAGAGAGTGGTGGAGGGGAGGGAAATGTTAGTACTTAGTAGGAGTGCCAAAATATCCCCCTATACAAGTATATATTACAAATGACTGATCCTCTTACCAACACGCATACCGATAACAAAGAACTAACATATTCAAAACAATAGCCAATAACTTATACTGATAGATAACAAATATCTAACAATCATAACAATAACATTATGACTCACTACAATAACAAATAGCATACATATAACAACACTAACAAAAGCTAAAACTTAACAGTAACAATAACCAATAACATTAAAAACATATTGTAACAAATAACAAACAAAAAACATGAAAATTAACAACTTTTATAACCCTCATAAACAAAAAACTATAACAACAACCTAATAAGCAAATAACAATAATAATAATCTAATAAATAAATAATAACAAAAACTAACAAACTTAACAAAATAAAAAACAATAAATAATTAAAATAACACTGAGACTTAACATAAAAAAATACAAAGAAAAACCTCCATTCCAGCGTTGTTGGCATGCTGTTCCAATCCATGATGAAAGCCCGCCGCCTCCAAATCCTTATTTCACAATCTCCAACGATGAAGTCCCAGCAAAGAGAGAACAGAGAAGATTAGACAAAGAAACAAAACAACTGAAAAAAAACTAAATTGAAAGAACCACTACAAAAAATGTGAAGAGACTGGGGGAGGGGAGGAAAATGTTAGTACTTAGTAGGAGTGCCAAAATAATAATGAAATGATCTCACCTCTGCTCTTCCTTAACAACGTCCAAATACCTCCATTCCAGCGTTGTTGGCATGCTGTTCCAATCCAATATGCCCAGCCTCCTCTAAATGCTCCAACGATGAATAGCCAGCTGAATCCACATCCTAATTAAACCATCTCCAACGATGAAGTCCCGGCAAAGAGAGAACAGAGAAGATTAGATAAAGAAACAAAAACACAAGAAAACCAAATTGAAAGAACCACTGCAAAAAATGTGCTGAGAGAGAGTGGGGGAGGGGAGGGAAATGTTAGTACTTAGTAGGAGTGCCAAAATAATAATGAAACAATCTCACCTCTGCTCTTCCTTAACAACGTCCAAATACCTCCATTCCAGCGTTGTTGGCATGCTGTTCCAATCCAATATGCCCAGCCTCCTCTAAATACTCCAACGATGAATAGCCAGCTGAATCCAAATCCTAATTAAACCATCTCCAACGATGAAGTCCCGGCAAAGAGAGAACAGAGAAGATTAGATAAAAAAACAAAAACACAACAAAACCAAATTGAAAGAACCACAACAAAAAATGTGCTGAGAGAGAGAGTGGTGGAGGGGAGGGAAATGTTAGTACTTAGTAGGAGTGCCAAAATATCCCCCTATACAAGTATATATTACAAATGACTGATCCTCTTACCAACACGCATACAGATAACAAAGAACTAACATATTCAAAACAATAGCCAATAACTTATACTGATAGATAACAAATATCTAACAATCATAACAATAACATTATGACTCACTACAATAACAAATAGCATACATATAACAACACTAACAAAAGCTAAAACTTAACAGTAACAATAACCAATAACATTAAAAACATACTGTAACAAATAACAAACAAAAAACATGAAAATTAACAACTTTTACAACCCTCATCAACAAAAAAACTATAAGAACAACCTAATAAGCAAATAACAATAATAATAATCTAATAAATAAATAATAACAAAAACTAACAAACTTAACAAAATAAAAAACAATAAATAATTAAAATAACACTGAGACTTAACATAAAAAAATACAAAGAAAAACCTCCATTCCAGCGTTGTTGGCATGCTGTTCCAATCCATGATGAAAGCCCGCCGCCTCCAAATCCTTATTTCACCATCTCCAACGATGAAGTCCCGGCAAAGAGAGAACAGAGAAGATTAGATAAGAAACAAAACAACTGAACAAAAACTAAACTGAAATCAAAGTACTGAAAGTACTGGGAAGCGCTAAGCATATTGATTTGGAATTCGTCAGAATTATTTTAATTTAACATGTCCTGTTGTATTGAATTCTAAGCGATATTTTGACAGTGCGATAGCGCTAGGTCGAGCACAGTTGTCAAAAAGTATGTGAGTCCTGAATATGTGAACCCCGTTGGGATAGGAAATTCAGCATTGCCTCATGCTTTTTTTTTCAAACATCATACATTATCTTCGTATGTCAAAAGATCAATCTATTTTACTTACAGTACTGTACAAGAAATTGCAAGAAAATATTTTTGCGTGTACAATTATTTTCTTTCGAGATGGTAATCGAGTTTTCCTATCAAATTTAAACTCTAAATGCACACGTAGCTATACTGTCAGAAGACAATACGTTTGCTGGAAAATGTATACAATGTATTTGAAAAAAATGTTAACACTTGAAAATGTCGCTAAAATTCCTCTCATTTACATGCAACACTGAAAGATAAAATCTTCTGGTGATCATATTTAATAACAAATTCATTCTGCGTTTACAAGTTTTTCAAATTGATGATTGGCATCGTGTTTGTAACAACGTCATATGTAATTGAAATTAACATCCGTAGAATTAACGCACTTTATGTCAGAGATAATATACATTTTAGTATAAGGATATTATATTTATCTTTTGATGCTATCATGCAATCTCTGATATTCAAATATTTTATTTACAGTGTACATTTATTTGCAGTAACATTTGTGTTGATATACAATATGTGTCACTCATTAGTAAATGATACGTTTTTGCAATAAAAATTTTACACTTTTCTTCTTTGGATTAAAAATACGTCAAACCCGTCATACGTTAACCCCCCAAAAGTATTTTTGACTATTGTTGAAATAATTAAAAATGCTTCAGTATTTTTTGCGGATGCCTGGTGCATTTCACCATTCTTTACTTGTGTATGTATAATCTTCACTACCATGCAAAACATGTTGAGAGGAAAAACATATCTACGACATTTTTGTGCTAGTTAAAACAAAAAAGGAATACTGAAAATAATTGCTCATAATATTTCTGCTATTTCAATGATTAATAATTCAAGAGTCCAAGAAAGAAAATACAGTATTAATCTCAAGTATTAATAAATCTTCATGAAGGTATACAACATTATTTTATTCTGTTTTTATTTGGTCTTCATTAAGAATCGGCAACACAGCTGAGACACATCTTTACATAAACTATTTAATCCTAGTTCCCTATTTCAAGTATTACACCGTTTGCTTAACATTTCATCAGCCCTATTTCTGTTCATTGCGAAGAACGTTAATTAACGTTTTAGCATGTTTCGCCATATCCTGCACACTACACGCACAATTTTAGAGCACAATACATGTATTCCGAGAAATAAGTTTTACTATTTGAGTGGATTCGTTGAAAACACATCCACCACATGCTCTACATGTCTGTACAGCCACAAACTGTCCTTCCTTTCGAATTATGTACAACACAAGTATAGACATTAAAAAAGACCGTCCTTGAATGCATTCGAGTCTGTTACTAATTGACACTTAGATGCGAAAATAAACTTCACTGATAAATCTCAGCATGGTGCAAGATGTTAATAGAAAGGCTTGTGTTAGTTACATTGCCTGAAATAATTGTTTAGAAGAAAACAAAATAATAATAGTTTATATGGATATATAGCATGTACCATATTATGTAAGTAGTACATTGTAAATCAATTTTATGCGATTTCTTTAATTGAACAACTCACTTCCAGTTTGAGATTTAAAACTTTATCAAAATCCTATCTGAGTTTTAAATCATGTACCGGGTACGTATGAATATTCAATGTACATAATGAATAATATACAGGTTTTAAAATTAAGTAATTGCGCCATAGAGGCAGCAACTGTAAGCTACGTGGTACCAAATTAATGTGTGCCGACATGATTTAAATGAACTACAGTGTATAGAGAAGAGCATGATAAGAACTGCTCTTATCTACTAACTGTGGAAAACATCCTTAAACCTTAATAATTGACTTCTATTACATGTATTAGAAATGCACGTAACGCAGCATTACACTAAAATAGCAGAAAGAGAGTCGGGGATTTCCAGTTGCATATTTTTAGAATAACAAGTGGAGTTATCTAACTTGCTTATAGTGGCGCTGGATCCAGAACGGAAGTAGATTTACGCTGACAGAAAGCGCTGTGCGCTGCGCTTAGCGCTTAAAAACCACTACAAAAAATGTGAAGAGAGTGGGGGAGGGGAGGAAAATGTTAGTACTTAGTAGGAGTGCCAAAATAATAATGAAACAATCTCACCTCTGCTCTTCCTTAACAACGTCCAAATACCTCCATTCCAGCGTTGTTGGCATGCTGTTCCAATCCAATATGCCCAGCCTCCTCTAAATGCTCCAACGATGAATAGCCAGCTGAATCCAAATCCTAATTAAACCATCTCCAACGATGAAGTCCCGGCAAAGAGAGAACATAGAAGATTAGATCAAGAAACAAAAACACAACAAAACCGAATTGAAAGAACCACTGCAAAAAATGTGCTTAGAGAGTGGGGGAGGGGAGGAAAATGTTAGTACTTAGTAGGAGTGCCAAAATAATAATGAAACAATCTCACCTCTGCTCTTCCTTAACAACGTCCAGATACCTCCATTCCAGCGTTGTTGGCATGCTGTTCCAATCCAATATGCCCAGCCTCCTCTAAATGCTCCAACGATGAATAGCCAGCTGAATCCAAATCCTAATTAAACCATCTCCAACGATGAAGTCCCGGCAAAGAGAGAACAGAGAAGATTAGATAAGAAACAAAAACACAACAAAACTAAATTGAAAGAACCACTGCAAAAAATGTGCTGAGAGAGAGTGGGGGAGGGGAGGGAAATGTTAGTACTTAGTAGGAGTGCCAAAATAATAATGAAACAATCTCACCTCTGCTCTTCCTTAACAACGTCCAAATACCTCCAATCCAGCATTGTTGGCATGCTGTTCCAATCCAATATGCCCAGCCTCCTCTAAATGCTCCAATGATGAATAGCCAGCTGATTCCAAATCCTAATTAAACCATCTCCAACGATGAAGTCCCGGCAAAGAGAGAACAGAAAAGATTAGATAAAGAAACAAAAACACAACAAAGCTAAATTGAAAGAACCACTACAAAAAATGTGCTGAGAGAGAGTGGAGGAGGGGAGGGAAATGTTAGTACTTAGTAGGAGTGCCAAAATAATAATGAAACAATCTCACCTCTGCTCTTCCTTAACAACCTCGAAATACCTCCATTCCAGCGTTGTTGGCGTGCTGTTCCAATCCAATATGACCAGCCTCCTCTAAATGCTCCAATGATGAATAGCCAGCTGAATCCACATCCTAATTAAACCATCTCCAACGATGAAGTCCCGGCAAAGAGAGAACAGAGAAGATTAGATAAAGAAACAAAAACACAACAAAGCTAAATTGAAAGAACCACTACAAAAAATGTGCTGAGAGAGAGTGGGGGAGGGGAGGGAAATGTTAGTACTTAGTAGGAGTGCCAAAATAATAATGAAACAATCTCACCTCTGCTCTTCCTTAACAACGTCCAAATACCTCCATTCCAGCGTTGTTGGCGTGCTGTTCCAATCCAATATGCCCAGCCTCCTCTAAATGCTCCAACGATGAATAGCCAGCTGAATCCACATCCTAATTAAACCATCTCCAACGATGAAGTCCCGGCAAAGAGAGAACAGAGAAGATTAGATAAAGAAACAAAAACACAGCAAAGCTAAATTGAAAGAACCAATACAAAAAATGTGCTGAGAGATAGTGGGGGAGGGGAGGGAAATGTTAGTACTTAGTAGGAGTGCCAAAATAATAATGAAACAATCTCACCTTTGCTTTTCCTTAATGACTTAGAAATACCTCCATTCAAGAGTTGTTGGCATGCTGTTCCAATCCAATCAGTGCCTTTCAATATGGGATATGGGATGTTCCTTCAGAAGAAAAGTCACACACTAAAAATCAAATGATTGGTGATACTTTCATTTACAGAATCACTGTCTAGTTTGTTGGGTAAGCCAGGGCATCAACTGAGGTTAGGATGAAAGGGGCGAAAATTAAGAGGGTGTGAAATTGTCCCTGCTAGGGACATCAACAATATTGTTGATGTCCCTAGCATACCAAACAAACTAGGCAGCAATTCCTTATATTTATCTTTTAATCTGAAATAAATTTTAAATCTTAATTTAAACATCACTCAGCTGAGTAATCTTGGTCACCCTCTTCTTTACCAGATCCCCCCCCCCCCTTGTGATACCCGTTTTTCCCCCAGGGGTCATGATTTTAACAATTTAGAATTTACTAAGTTACTTAAGGATGCTTCCACAATGTCATATACTTCAGCTTTTCTTACCTAGTTGTTCTTGAGAAGTTTTTTCCTACATAATTCAATATAAAACTTGGATTCCCTATTGTGACCCTGCCTTCCCCCAAAAGGACAAGATTTTAACAACTCTCAGAATTTACACTAACCCAAGATGCTTCCACGGAACTCTCAGCTTATCTGGTCCAGTGGCTCTTGAGAAAGAGACTTTTAAAGATTTTTCTTATATAATTCAATGTAAAAGATGAATTCCTTATTGTGGCCCTGCCCTATTCCTGGGGGGTCATGATTTTAACAAATTAGAATCTACACTACCTCAGGATGCTTCCACATAAGTATCAGCTTTTCATAGAGCTGGATGTTGGCCATAGATTTTGTATAGCAATATATTGCAACATTTTTAACTGTATTAATTGAGAAATGTATTGCAATTTTTTTCAATGAAAACAAAATGGTGCACATTTTCTTATTATATTAACTTTGGTTTACACAAAGAATGTACATAACTATGATAAGTAACCAAAAGAAGAAAAAACAAGATGTGTTTCTGAAACACTATGCGCCCGGCGGCAACAAAGTTCAAAAAATCTATTTTTAGCATATTGTTCACAGGCAAGGTCACAAGGTCATTGACCTTGGTGTCGTTTGAAAGAACTTAATCGGTGGAGTATGCATACCAAATATGAATTTCCTATCTCCTATGGTTCAAAAGTTATGGTAAAAAGTGTAAAAAGCTATTTTTAGTATATAGGTCACAGTCAAGGTCACAAGGTCATTGACCTTGATGTCACTTGAAAGGAGTTTATTAATGGAGTAAGTATACCAAATATGAAGTCCCTATCTCCTATGGTTCAAAAGTTATGACAAACAGTGGAAAAAACTATTTTAGCATATAGGTCACAGTCAAGGTCACAAGGTCATTGACCTTGACGTCATTTGAAAGGACTTTATTAGTGGAGTAAGTATATCAAATATGAAGTCCCTATCTCCTATGGTTCAAAAGTTATGACAAACAGTGGAAAAAACTATTTTTAGCATACAGGTCACAGTCAAGGTCACAAGGTCATTCACCTTGATGTCATTTGGAAGGATTTTATTAGTGAAGTAGGCATACCAAATATGAAGTCTCTATCTCTCTATGGTTCAAAAGTTATGGCGAAGGTTAAAGTTGACAACAGACAGACGAACAGACAAACAGACAAACAGACAAACAGATAAACAGACAAACAGACAGTACAAAAACAATATACGCCCGGGATCTATCGATCCGGGCGCATAAAAATGGATTTATTAAGTTATGCTCTGAAATACACCCATAACCACAGCTTCTAGCTAGCTGTCTTACTATTTGGCTTAATTCAAAAGTCATAAAAAAAACTTTTCTTATAATTTATTTTCATATTTAAGGATAAAATTCCTTTGTCTTAGCATTTTGTTGATTTATAAATATTATAGAAATGTATTGCAATACAATATTTTTTGTCATTGTATTGCAATATACTGAAATAGTGATATTTTTGCCCAGCCCTAGCTTTTCAGGCCCCTTGGTTCTTCAGAAAAAAATGTTTAAAGATATATTTCATTGTAAAACTTGGATTGCCTTATTGTGACCCCATCCTATCCAGGGGTAGAATCTACACTACCCCAGGATGATTCCACATTAAGTTTCAGCTTTTCATGCAGGCCCAGTGGGTCTCAGAGAAGAAGATTTGTTTATATTTTTTCTTTATATTTCAATGTTATCATACATGTTAACCTATTGTGATGAAAAATAGGGAGATTCCGACCACGAAAGCGGTAGCATTGCGCGCGTTGATTTACGCTTGGATTTATGAAGATATATTGCATGTAATGTACATGTATGGTTTTACATGAAAATACAATTATTAATCTTAAATATCTATTGCAAAGAAATAGACAGAAACACATTAAGTTTGACATAAATTATACTTATTCAAATATTTTTTATGTTCATCATTTTGCTTTGATTGGCTACTTAACTTGGCCTTTTGAATAGTGGTCTTTGCTTATATAACCAAGAAGC
>NW_026926943.1:0-28758 GCF_032062105.1 Saccostrea cuccullata | reverse complement strand
TTATCTTGCCAACTAAGGCGGATTTTTTATCTTGCCAACTAAGGCGGATTTTTTATCTTGTCAATTTCTGAGGTGATACAAATGCTTATTTTTTTTTATTTTCAAGGTCTGAATCAAAAAAGAGCATCAAAATACTCTCATCTCCAAAAGTTTTTACTGAAAGAATATGTACCTTCATTAGAAAACCAACCATTATACAAATAATGTGAGGAATCTTTGTGTAGGATAGATAAGTACTTGATATTGTATAAATTACGTTGCCTTCATAACATTGACTATCGTCAAAAACGTTTCGATCCGCCCGGCGTTACATTTCAACAGAACTATAGAAGAGAAACTCTGATTTTATACCATATGAAACCTACATTGACTTTTGTGTACATGCCAAGTTAAGGGAAAATCTATAGTTCTGGTATTTTTCAGGGACCATATCAAAGCGCACTTTAAAGCAAATTATACAAATACTCCAACATACATTTTGCTAGATTTATAATAGATGATGAATAATGCTCTATTGTACATCATATGTAAAACTACCGCCTTGTTTCTGGACATTTTTTTCCAAGAGTGAAAGTGCTAAATTAAAATATCATTAGACAAAAAAAAAACGTATACAATTAAGATATAAACTTGGTACTTGAACAATATTGCACTTTTTAAAGCGTAAATTGTTCCAAACCAGTTAATAGATTTGGAAGCTATTAAAATCATCCCTTCAATGAATGGATAAGACATCGATTCTGCATTAGTTTGGGAATTACCTTTGGGACGCGGATGATACGGATAATTCCCACGTCAATTTGTATGAAATATAAATCGCTTAATAGATTTCTTTCACAGAAAAGATTTCTTCCATAATCCAATCATGATAGGGTAAAGATCACAGAGGTTGTAAAAGATTACTATTTACAATGCTTTTAGAAGTTTAGCACACATAATTATGTTAAAATAAATCAATTAATCAATCCAATCAAAATCATTAATGCGTAAAAATGGGAACATACACTAAACACAGGATATCGAATTCTATGTCTAGCATATTGGTAAGCCCTTTTACCAAACGAAAAGATGATGATTGACACAAAAGATGCTTTCATGTTACTACAGATTAAAAAAAATCACTATTGCAAATAAACCTTTACAAAGTTATTTTTTAAGGACGCTATGTACATTGAACAAACTGGTTTTTAATCTGGTTGACATTTATACTATTTATTCGTAAATGACTTTCTTTCAAATGTTTAAAAAATTGTGTGTTTTATTTTTGTCAAATATTGCCTGTCACTTGGATCTAGCAACCGCAACCATAGTTGTCTTACTTTCTTTTTAATTATTTCACGTTTCTTTTTATAGGAAATAAAAGGAAATTTTAATTAAATGCAAGAAAAGAGATACGTGAATGACATCTGAATACAATTGTGATATTGGAGAAGAAGGTACATGAATGGGCTCTGGTGCATGAGTATATTTGCAAAATAAATGAATTTATAACAGTGTGAGTACAGGAAAGATGCTGTAAAATTTCAAATTAAAAAGAAGTTCAAACAAAGCTTCAATCAGTCATTGTTTATATTTTTCATATATATCAGTTTTAAGAAAATTTATTTTAAAATAGAATATCAAAGCAGGAAAAAGAATTTCTAAAAGTCTTAGGTACTGAACATTAAAAACTAATTTTTTTTTTTTTTAAAAATTGAAACAGATGAATGAACAAAGGCCCTTCAATACCACAAGTTACAATTTTCAGTAATATAACCAACAGACAATTTAATTAAAAAATGAATTGCATGTATAATTCGAAACATCAAAGAAATATAAAGATGTATTTGAGATTGCCAATGTACTTGAATGAGGTTTTGAGAAAATAAAAAAAATAGCGTAAGAAAAATTTATTGGAATTTATGTCGCAAACTGAAGGCAAGAGGTATTCTAACTCATTGATTTTTAGACCAAGTCTTTTCTAAAGACATAAAAAAACATGCAAACTAATCATATCAGTATCATAATAACGTGACAAAATTAGAAAATTACAATTTTAAAACAGGGGTTCCATAAAATTGTTTATATGAATCAAGAGACCAGAGGACACTTTATATATTTTACATGTGCATTATTAGGGGGACTAAATATCACTTTACATCGTATACATTATTAAGGTGACCAAAATCCACCTTATAATGTACATTGTGACCAGAACGCTTTTTTGATGTCAATGTCTGTAAAGTGTCTCAACCACTTTCAATGTTCAACATAGATTTGTAGTTGAATATTAGTTGATTCTTTGTTGGTTGTTAAACGTCTATCTGCAGAATTGTTTTTACTCATCTTGAGATACCAACACTTGCAGGTGGAGAGCTACAAATTTAAACCTTTACTCGGTATTCAGGGACATTGAGCAGTGGGGGGGGGGGTCTTTTTTCGTGACAGCACCTACCGCGACTCAGGGCCTCGGTTTATAGGGTCTCATTCGAAGAACCGATCTCACCCATCTCACATAGGGATTCGTACCTGCGACGTAAGCCTCAACTCTTTACTCTTCGCGATTCTACAGATGACGCTGTTGACAAAAGTAGTGACTATATTTAACCCTTGGCTAAGCATACCAGTATCCTGGAAAAGTGCCAATTGTCTCATCATATCGGAGGCTCCGGAAATAGGCTAGGTGCGTAGTAAATGAAATCCTACAGCGACCCAAGGTACTCCTTAGCTTAGCATTACATAATTTGAAGAATGTATGCGGCTCACACATGGTCTTATGTTCAAGTAGTGAAAAGAAAACTTGACCAGAAAATTTGCATAATTATTTATGATATTAAATACAATATGTTGTAAACAGAGAATATTCTGACAGAGACTAGATGTCTCATTTTCTTATTATTACAAAATCTAAAGAAGATACAAAAGATCACTTTCATTGCTATGGTAACTTCAAAGAATGACCACCTTTAAAAGACTCAAACGGGCTCTGAAGTTTTTGGTCCTTAGAAAATAAAATAAAAGTACAAGATACAAATCACTATGTATAATTAAATCATAGTCCTTCTAAAATACAATTTTAGATAAGCTTTACAACCATAGACGATAATGATACAAGCCGTGTCAGATGGTAATATAACCTTATGTTAGTGGGAAAAGGATAAACGGTTTACAAGTTGCAATTTTACTTTCTAAAACGATTAAGATTCTTGGATACAATGTATATTACTGTTCTTTCGACGGATTTTTCCGTTATTTACAGATCATGATAAGAGGTCAGAAGATTCTCACTCCTCCATGGCACCTGATCCCATCTTTGATGTTTTAGAGGTCCGTGTTTGCTCTGTTCCGATTTTGTATTGTTTAATGGACTTTTGATCTTGAATTCTGTTTGTTATCTCCGTATATTTCATTTTATGATTAATAATGTTCCTTATGTCAACAGCATCTATTCCTCTAATGGCAAATTTAAGCTAGAAAAAGCTTTCAATATTATTTATTTTCTTCCGTAGCATGTATATGATGATGCTAATAGTTGAATAATATCTGTGAAAGCATTCAGGTAACAGAGGTAATTATAATCTTTTTGCTCTCCTCTGAGGTGTCAGATAGCCTGTCTGTCCTTAATTAAACATAAGCAATCTAACCCTTTATGCTGGATGGTTATCTGATGTACGAAATTAATGATAATTTTGAAGGTGAATCTTCTTTTTCACATTACGAGATTCTAGGAAAACAAAATCGTTGTTGTCATTTTTGATTAATATATTGTTTGTTGGGTGTTACTTGCTAGTTAACATACGTACAGTGTATATTAATCTAAAACTTGGGTCAATATTTTACAGAAATTTTTTATAGGAAATAAAAGGAAATTTTAATTAAATGCAAGAAAAGAGATACGTGAATGACATCTGAATACAATTGTGATATTGGAGAAGAAGGTACATGAATGGGCTCTGGTGCATGAGTATATTTGCAAAATAAATGAATTTATAACAGTGTGAGTACAGGAAAGATGCTGTAAAATTTCAAATTAAAAAGAAGTTCAAACAAAGCTTCAATCAGTCATTGTTTATATTTTCATACATATCAGTTTTATGTAAATTTATTTTAAAATAGAATATCAAAGCAGGAAAAAGAATTTCTAAAAATCTTAGATACTGAACATTAAAAACTAAATTTATTTTTAAAAAAGAATTGAAACAGATGAATGGACAAAGGCCCTTCAATACCACAAGTTACAATTTTCAGTTATATAACCAACAGAAAAATTAATTGTAAAATGAATTGCATGTATAATTCGAAACATCAAAGAAATATAAAGATGTATTTGAGACTGCCAATGTACTTGAATGAGGTTTTAAGAAAATTTTAAAAAATAGCGTAAGAAAAATTTATCGGAATTTATGTCCCAATCTGAAGGCAAGAGGTATTTTAACTCATTGATTTTTAGACCAAGTCTTTAATTTGTAAAGACAAAAACATACAGACTAATCAAATCAGTATCATAATAACGTGACGAAATTAGAAAGTTGAAATTTTAGAACAGGGGTCCATAAAATTGTTTATATGAATCTAGAGACCAGAGGTCACTTTCTGTATTGTACATGTACATTATTAGGGGGACTAGATATCACTTTGCATCGTACATTATTAAGGTGACCAAAATCTACCTTATAATGTACAGAGTGACCAGAAAGCTTTTTGATGTCAATCACTGTAAAGTGTCTCAACCACTTTCAATGTTCAACATTGATTTGTAGTTGAATATTAGTTGATTCTTTGTTGGTTGTTAAACGTCCATCTGCAAAAGTTTTTACTCAGTTTGAGATACCAACACTTGCCGGTGGAGAGCTGCAAATGTTGACCAATGCTCGGTATTCAGGGCTATTGATTATTGATGGTATCGTTTTCGTGACAGCACCTACCGCGACTTGGGGCCTCGGTTTATAGGGTCTCATTCGAAGGACCGGTCTCCACGTCCCACATCGGGATTCGAACCAGCTACGTAAGCCTCAACTCCTTACTCTTTACGATTCTACAGCTGACGCTGTTGACAAAAGTAGTGACTATATTTACCCTTGGCTAAGCATGCCAGTATCCTGGAAAAGTGCCAATTGTCTCATCATATCGGAGGCTCCGGAAATAGGCTAGGTACATTGTAAATGAAATCTTAGTGACCCGAGGTACCCCGTGGCTTAGCATTACATAATTACCGTCCACACTTGGTCTTACGTTCATGTAGTGAAAATAAAACTTGACCAGAAATTTTGTTTATTAATTATTTATCATATTAAATATAATATGTTGTAAACAGAGAATACTCTGACAATGACTAGAGGTCCCATTTTCTTATTACTACAAAATCTAAAGAAGGTACAGAAGATCACATTCATTGCCATGGTAATTTCAAAGGATGACCACCTTTTAAAGATTGAAACGGACTCTTAAGTTTTTGGTCCTTAGAAAAGGAAATAAAATTACAAGATGCAAATCAAGATGTATAGTTAAATTATAGTCCTTCTAAAAATACAATTTTAGATAAGCTTAACAACCATAGACGATATTGATACAAGCCGTATCAACTGGCAATATAACCTTTTGTTAGTGGGAAAAGGATAAATGGTTTACAAGTTGCAATTTTACTTTCTTAAACGATTAAGATTCTTTGATGCAAAGTACATTACTGAACTTTCGAAGGATTTTCCCGTTATTTACCGATCATGACAAGGAACACACGTAAGGTGTGTACAGTGTGCAGGGGATTCTCAATCCTCCAGGGCACCTGATCCCGCCTTTGATGTTTTAGAATTCCGTGTTTGCTCTGCTCCAATTTTGTATTGTTGAATGGACTTTTGAACCTGTTCGTTATCTCCATATATTTCAGTTTTTGATTAATAATGATTCTTATGTTAACAGCATCTATTCCTCTAATGGCAAATTTAAGCTAGAAAAACCTTTCCATATTACTTATTTTCTCCCGTAACAATATAATGTATATAATGATGCTAATATCTGAGTAGTAACTGTGAGAACATTACGGTAACAGGGATAATTATAATCCTGTTGCTTTTCTCTGAGGTCGTAATTCTCATCGGGTGTCAAATTAAAGATGAACAATCTAACCCTTTATGCTGGATGGTTATCTGATGTACGAAATAAATGATTTTTAAAGGTGAATGTTCTTATTCTCATTACGAGTTTCTAAGATAACAAGATCGTTGTTGCTATTTTAGATTAATATATTGTTTGTTGAGTGTTACTTTCTAGTTAACAAATTTATTACATGATACGTACAATGTACGATGCATATTAATCTAAAACTTTGGTCAATATTTTACAGAGTACTTCCAAGATTTGACAATGTTTGTTTTTTTTTCTGACGGTTAATGCCTTTTTCTTGTGTAATATTATTTTTTATCCCCGTTATTTTTCTAATTTAAATTAAGATTTGTTTAGTTGAAAATAAACTTGCTACTCTTTGATATATGTGTGTATGGTTTTTTTTAGATAATCTGTTGTGGCTCGATCCTTTCCATGAGGTTATTATTTAAATACACTTGAATCTACGGTATCTGATTTATTCCTTTGCATAACAGTGACTATTCATTGCTTCTCAATTCTTGACAACAAGACTTTTAATGATATTTTCTATTTATTCCAATGTTTAAGTTCTGATTGCCCCCTTTTTACGATTGCTGATGTAAGCTGTCAAATTACAAGTAAGAATGGCTCTATTGTATACGCAGAATTATTTGTCTTTCGTAGTACTAGTATTACTAGTATCATTTTGAACATGTATCATTTATCAATGGCAAAACGCATATGTAGTTGTAATATAAATTTGTGCATATACACATCTTAAGACAAAATACAAGTGATACTACTTAACATTCCTTAGATTTATTGGAAAGATAATTTGTAAACTTAGAAGGGAAAAAAACAAAAACATATGCATCTGATTTTATTTTATTTTCTCCTCTCTGTTCCCCTCATTTTTAGTTGTTAAATAAATGTTTGTACCTTACTTCAATTGATCACAAAATGGAGCGAGATTGTTTTTATTTTCATCTTTTATCTCAAAGTTTGAATTTTATCATCATAGAATATTTTGCAAGTGTCTTTTATATATTCCCCTTGGTTTTCTTGATTTTAACGTTCACGACAACAAAACCTTAACCTTCATTCGTAGGCCCCAAAATACTGGTTAAAGATTCAAGAAACAATTAACTGTATCTTTACTATTTCTTTTCCCGCCAGATCAAAATCTGTCGCTTGATGATCTGCATAAGTAATGTGTTTATTTTTCATTCTATGCTTTGCCCTGTTTCCATATTACTTTTTCAAGATATAGATTGAGGAAATACGTAAACGAGATACAGCTGATTTACAATGAAATCAGAATAAAACCTCTCACAATATATGCCTTCAATGATGTCTGATAGTTAAGAGCGCTGACAATGTACGTAAAAATTTAAATAAGTCTTGTTGTTTTAAGCATCATCAAAAGAATTCGCATACATCAGTTACATGTATTTACCCACACTCAATTAAAAAAAAAAAAAAAAGAAAAAAGAAAGAAAGAAAGAAAAGGAGAAAAGGAGAACAAAGACACACATGTTTTTGTTCAGTCTCCGTCTCAGTTTACAAAAGTCTTCCAAATAAATCTAAGAAATGTTAAGTTATCTCAAGTGTGTTTTGTCTCCAGATTTTTACATCAATTTTACAGATTTATATCCTGAATGCGTTTTGCCATTGACAAGCTGTACATGTACAAAATGATACTGGTAATGATATTAGAGTCAAAGAATTCTGCATACATAATAGAGTTACTCTTACTTGTAATTTGACGGTTCATATTGGCCATCGTACCTTTTTTGATGGCAATCTGTTTATTAGACTGACCATCAAAATGGAAAAATCTTTGCATTATACATCTCTTTTCCTTATAACATGGGAAAACTTTCAGACTGACAGTTCTGAATGAAAGTGCATTAACACATTAAAGAAATCAGGATAAGAAACTTTTGATCTTTTTTTCCCTTTTTAATAACATTTTTCTAATGAACTATATGATTGATTTTCGTCGACTGTTAATGAGCACTTAGACTTTTTTAAGAATTATCTTAAAAGAGTTTGCATTATTTGTCTGACATCGTTTAGAAGGAAACTATCTTTCGAAATTATTTCTTTTATTTTGAAATAACTTTAAAAAAATATATAGCAAATTGGCCGATTAGAATATATCTTATGTAATACGATTTTTGTAAATAAATGTAAAAGAAGCATTTAAACATGTATAATATATTTCAATACTATAGCATTGATTTTTTTATTTTTCTCTTTTAACTTCAGTGGATATTAAAACGCCCCTACAGTATCAATAAAATGTGTTCTAATAAGACAATTAAAATCATCCTAAACACCTGATGCAAGATTTTCAATCTCAATCGTTTTTTAAAAGATTTAAATTATAGTTTAATTTCAAAGTTTAACCTTCGAAAACGTGAAAATAGTCAATTTTGGAAAATTATTAAAGAGACACCGTGACGCATGAAAGGGAAAATTGAGAAATGTAGAATTTTTGCATGATTCATGTAAATTTTGTTCAATTCTCGAAAGCATTTAGGTTTCAGAAAATTATAGGTTTCAGAACCTAAAGAATCTATTTCTATAGGGAAAAATAAAAATAAAAATAATTTCAGTATGCCCAAGCACGAAAATATTGCTTTATTTCCCCCTCCCTATTCAGTATTGTACGCGTGCGCAGAAAAGTTGAATAAGTTACCATGGCTACCATGGTCTCAAGTATTAAGAATGAATGTAAGTTGACCAGGAATTTTGACACAATCTTTTTAAACAGTTGTTAGAACATATTCCTCACCTTTGCATGCTCCAGTTGAATGTTGTTTACAAATAAAATGAAACTGGCGTGACCTTGACATACACGAAAACAACGAAACGGTAGAAACAACCTTTTTTCCGGCATTTATATTGTGCAGTCTTTTCTTGTTTTACAGTGCAGTATAGTTGTCATATCTTCGCTATATACATGTACTCATAATTTTCAGAAATCTTTCTCTGTATCATACAGATATCTTAAAAGAAACACATGAGTTTGACTCATTATGCAACTCTAATCTGATGTGTCGTATGACACAATGAAATAAAGAACTTGAACCTGAAAGGGGTGTTACACATTCAAACAAACAGACCAATTATTTTATCTTGCATGGAGATGTTAATAATAATAATGAGTATTTTCATTGAAATCAGAAGAAATGTATACAACGAATACAAAACAACAAGCAATAAAGTCTTGGAATAAGGCATACCACAGTAACCCTTGTATATGGAACGCCGTCACTGCCTTATAGCAGAACACAACAATTGCATTGTGTCAACCTTCCATTACATAATGTCAACTCTTTATGATATTTACTCACACAACTACTGAATTGTGTCAACCTTTCATTACATTATGTCAACTCTTTATGACATTTACTCACACAACAATTGCATTGTGTCAACCTTCCATTAAATTATGTCAACTCTTTATGACATTTACTCACACTACTATTGCATTGTGTCAACCTTCCATTACGTTATGTCAACTCTTAATGACATTAACCCATACTACTACTGCATTGTGTCATCCTTCCATTATATTATGTCAACTCTTTTATAACATTAACCCACACTACCCTTGCAACGTGTCAACTTTCCTTTACATTTTTTCTACACTTAATGACGTTTACACATACTACAATTACATTTCGTCAACTTGCATTTCGTTATGTTTACTGTTCATAACATTTAATTAAACAACAATTACGTTGTGTCAACCTTCCATTATATTATGTCAATTCTTAATGACATTTACACATACTACCATTACATTTGCATCAAGCTTACAGTACAAAATATCAGTCTTAGTTTTTTTGTTAACTGATGTGAAAAGCTCATGTCCTACTGTGCGCACTCTTCTACATTATGTCGATTCACTATTACGTTATGCGAACACGGGTATCCTCGGCCTTTATATGAGCTTAACGTATTTTCCGCGTTCCGAAAGCACTAAAATTGGCGGGAGATAGAGAAAACTATTGTAGAAGAAATTTTCAGCGATTTGGGAATAGCATCTTTAAATGAAGACTTTAAGCGACAAATGATTGACAATCTTGAAACGTTCTAAGCCTTAACATTGCGACTATGAATTGAATTCATGTCGAAATTCAATGGTGTTTACTTTAATCTGATAATTAAATAAATCAAATATTATGAGTCGTGTAGCAATTTTTTTTCTGTTTATTTTTATTTATTTCTTTCTTTATTTTTTATTTTTTTTTTTTTTGTGGATAAAGTCTTAAACTTCTGATCTTACTAAGAACATTGTCATAAGTTTTTTTTATCAGTCTTTAACTTTTTCTTTTTTTAAAGTGTAAACACATCGTATAACACACGTGCACTGGTCGGTTGGTGGGGGGGGGGCAGAAATCCCGCCCTACCATCTTTAGTGATCAAAATATACATAAAATTTGATAAATTGATTGGTTTTACTTTGTAGGACATTGCATTAGTTTCACATTAAGTTTAGCTGAATTAAGTTGAAAACTTTTTTTCTATAAAACTTCTAAATCCTGAGAGATTCCGGGCTTTCATCCCTTGATCTCCAACCATACCGCCCCCTTCCATGTTCAAGATTCCCATATCCGCCACTAATGCATGTATGTGCCCATGCATGCTTTCTATGGTATGGTCAATTGATTAAGATGAGGGACTGGTACATTTTTGTACATGTAACAGAATTCTGGCTCTGGAATGGTTGAAAAAATTACTAATTCCAGTGATGTAGCATCTTTTTTGAAAGGAGAGGTCAGCCAGAAAAAAAAATTTCCCGAAAAAAATTGACAAGCCAAAATAAAAAATGTCCATGCCCGAAAATCCTATTTCGGGGAGGGGGGTCCAACTTCGATCAGTCCTGTTTTTTTCAGATGTACTACATTACCCTCAGTGGACTATACTTCAACAAAAAGTGGGGATAGGGGCTGTACTTTCAATGAACATTACATTTTCTGTAGTAAAGTTATGTCTGGGAAAAGAGGGGGTTGATATTTTGTGCCTGTTATTCTTCCTAATCAACCAGGACCACCCCCACCCCCCACCCCTTACTAGTCATTAAAACACAGTCGATATACTAGAAATGCAGCTTTGAGATAATGTAAATGTATTTTTTTTTTACATCAGGTAATGCACTTTTGGAGTCAATACAATGTATGATAAAGAGTTAACACAATATTAAGATTTTTTAGATCACATAAGAAAGAGTTGACATAACGTAATTATATATCCACATCATGGAATGGAGTTTTGACATAATGTAATAAAGTGTTGATATAATATAAAGATATGTTCACATTATGTTATACACTTTTTACACCACGTTATAAAGCACTGACATAAAGGTAAGATGTGTTCACTTCACATCACGATGCTCTCGCCGTAAAATAAAGATAAATCCATATCACATAATAATGCTTTGATATAATAGAAATATGCACTCTCAAAAAGGAATGGATTTTTGACTTCATGAAATGATAAGTTTAATTATAAAACACAATTTACTTGACGTAACACAATTTTGACATCACATATTAAAAAAAGAAACATTCATTTCACGTAATAAAGTTTTAAGACAATGTAAACACATTATCACTTTACATAATGAATTTTTTACTTCAAGTTAGGAAGTGCTGACATAATGAAAGGATGTATTTACTTCATGTAATGCAGCATTGACATGATGTTAAGATATTTTTACATCATCTCATAAAAAATCAACATAACGTAAAGATGTGTTCACATCACGTAATGATAAATTGACATAATAAATGCATAGTTGTATGCTATAAGGCAGTGATGGCGTTCCATACTTGTAAGTACCCTTGCAGATATACAGTAAGTATCTTCACGCGGCCTGCAGACACATCCATTCCACCTAAGTACAGCACACGATGGCAAAGTTGATTCATATCGCTTTTCATACAGCTTAGTCGTTTTTATTCTCAATAGAACATGATATGAAATAAATGTGGAGAATTCTGTAGGGTTTTTTTTTTGTTACCAGTTCCGCAGGACACATGTATATTGATGAATGAATTATTTTTATATGTGAAATTGAAAGACGCAGGAGATTTTTCTTAATTTTCTATTTTAGGAACATAAAAATACAAGTAAAAAAGGGGGGAAAAGTGCTCATTGGAATAGTCGGATTGTAAGATTATCTGGTTACCAAAGAAAATTACAAAGATTGTTCATTCTCGAGCATGCCATTAACTTCAAACGGAGTACTAGAATACTTACTAGCATGTGTGAAATCAGGATTCATATTATTTGAATGCGTACTTTATTATCCAATGCATTTCTTTGAAAGGAATACTTGCCTTTTTGTCTAATTTAAACAACCACTAATAATGTATTTGATTTCTCCGCATTTTTTAAGCTAATTTTTCCAAATGAAATATCGCGTGCTCTATTAAATAGTTACAATTACTAGTAATCAATACACACATGTATAGCTAAAATATATGTTGTTGGAAGTCGATAAGGGTTAATTTTTACCTAAAAATCATGTGGATTAAATATGTATATATCAACAATATAATATTATATATCAACAATATAATATGTATATATCAACAATATAATATTAAATATCAACAATATAATATGTATATATCAACAATGTAATGTAAACAAATTCTACTTAGAATCTTAAATTGTTAACTGATAAAGTGGACAAGTATACAGGATATCACTTTATTTTGCGACGCCCTATTTTTGGAAGCCAGCGCTAGCTTTTCTGCATTTACAATAAGCAATAACAAATTTCATGGCCTAAGATTCCTGTTGTATATAATCTTTACTGATATAAATAAACCCGAACATTTTCGTGAGCAGGCAGACGCGTCATTACGCGAAAATAAACTAACTGCGAATAAAAAGAGATTTTCTGTATTCATTAGTCTTGCTAATTCATCATTAAATACAGTAGCTGTAGGGAAAAGCACCAACTCCGACAATATTAAACTGAAGGATTCCTATTCTGCAAATTGCTAATTAGATATAACATACATGTATAAATCATTTTAACGATTTTGTTTACATTCAAGTAAATTTCTTTCACTTTCCACAACTCGTCTAGACTGTTTCTTGATAGAAATAACTGGAGTGTCAAGTTGGATATAAATTACATGTCCATAATTAGTTTCCTAAGATTGCTCTTTGTTGTAATTAAGTGGGCCTTCACTATATTTATACTATACGCTTTATACAGGACATTTGCAAATAACACCACCAACAAATTTAGTAGAACTTCACTTTTTCTTTTATTTCCCGAGCATGACAAGGAGCACACTGCGGGTATGACTGGTCAGCTGGGGATGTTCACTCATCCATGGAAGCTGATCCTACCTCTGATGTTTTGAAGGTCCTGAGTTTCCACTGCTCCTATTTTGTATTATCTATGGACTTTTGAATTTGAATATTTTTCGTTATCTCCATATGTTTCATCTATCTAATTGTCAACTTCTCATGTTTAAATTTTTAGTCAGTAATGCGAGGGTTGTTCGAAAAGTTCGTGGACAACTGTCATTTCTCTTTTAGTTGACGTCATATATTATCCAAATTTGGTAAAAATATTTTAACAATAAATCCAAATGATTTTTATTAATTTTGTTTCAAAATATTACGATTTATTCAAAACTTGTCAAGATTTTAATAATGCAAAAATCGGACGGCGGAGCAGTTTAAAATTTAGTTAGTTAGAGACAATACGCTAAATAATGTCTGTAGTTATATTCTCTGTAAAATGGAGCAAAACGAAAAACAACATAGAACTTTAAATTAAGAATTGTTACATAGATTCGCATACCAAATTATGGTTTTATATTTTGCTTTGTTGAAGAGAAATCAACTTGAGAAGATAGGTAGTCCTTACTGAAAACGACAAAAACGATGACGTTTTAGAATGTCACGGAGCAGCAGATAACGATGAAATTTTGTGTCTTACTCCGGAAAAATTCTTAATAAACTCTAAAAAATGTTGAAGGAATCAAGAAAATATATCACCAGCGATTCGTACATATGTGTACAAATAGTACAGGCACTATTTGAGTGACAGAGACTCTATATCGGATGAGGATATTCTGTGAAGAAACGGTTTAACTGTAAAAATCTGAACAAAAACTTTAAAAAGTTGTTACGTCATGGAAAGACAAAGGCGCTTCAGAGTTGCTTATCCTGTGAAAGCAGAGTTAAGAAATAAAAAAAAAATTAAATCCTCAACAAAGGAAATTATACAACGACAGCAATACCTCAAAAATAAATGTCAAGTATTATAAAAAGGATTTAATGAATGGGTATTGGATTATACTGTGTGAAATGTATAAGGATAGGTGTCTTTTTTTTTTAGAAATTCTCAACGCTATGTTTTGACATTTTATTGTTGTTAAGTGTGCTCCGCGGGTACAAAACATGTTGATTTTAAAATAAAGTAAATTGATTTAAGTGAAATCGAATGGAATGAAACTTCACAAATCAACAAAACAAATACTTTTTACATATTATTATGTGCTTATTTTAAATTCCCATATAATAATAATAGTAATAAAACGAAGATTAACATCGTCCATGAACTTTTCAAACAACCCATCCTATTTAATCCATGGTATACCTGAATAAATTTCAACATAAATCTTGAGTTAATGTTAAGAATTTTCAATATCATATATTGCATTGAGAATGATATTCATCAGAGTCTTTAGGAATTCTTAAAGATGAGTAAGATGAGGTTTTCTGTTCATGAATACAAAGACTTAAAACATTTGTAAAGGGTAAAAGGGAATGCCGTGAGGGATTGAAAGTTATGAGAATATGTTAAATGTAATTTTCTTATTTTCCTTATACAGTATTTATCCAGAGACATTTTGCATTATTTTTTGAACGAACTTCTAAAAATTAAAATTGCAGCATCCTTTCAAACTTTAACCATCAAAAACTTAAAAATAGTAAATTCTCTAAATAATCGGAAAATTCTTATAGGGTTGTTATACAATCTAAAAAAATATACGAATTTTTTTCTTGCATCGGTAGATATAATTTGTAGTGCCAATTACATCCAGAATTCCAGAATTCAGAAAAAAATGTATTTAACGAATACCAAAATACGAACAATAAAATCTTGTGAATAGGGCATAGAAAGTTAACCCATGAAAGTTTTCTACAATTTGTTAGCATCGTCCGGCATCCAGTTAAATATAACAAGGAACAATGCACAGTCTCCTAAGTCTGTCTGTACGTCCGTTCGTCCTTCCGTCCGTCAGTCTGTTACGCTTTGGGGTACCCATCTCTTATCCGCAACTCCTCTCATATCACTGAACAAAATTTAATGAAACTTTCAAAGAATCTTTATTACATATTGCCATTATGCACCTTCTATCTTACTTTTTGATCCGACCAAATTTTGGGTTTCCCGTAGCAAAACATGGACACTGTCATTTTATACATATGGAAGGAGGGGTATCAATTAGGGAGCTCATTGCGCACAGTTCCTCCAGTTTTTACTGTATTTCATAAATTCAAACTGCAATAAAAGTGAATTGTTTTGACAATTTTTTTTTGAAATACTTTTGTTTTCGAAATATTTAGAGAAAATGAATATGAAAATTTTTAAAGAGGTGGGAATGAATAGGAGTTCAAAGTGTGTTTTTTCAACCAAAATGTATTTTGTAGGAGGTGGATAGGGCTTATTTTTTCATAAATACCATTTGTTGATTAAATGTGCATTTATCAGCAATATAATAAAAAAAAATACAACCCACTGTCTTAACATTGTAAACAAATCAAATGGATCCGTATACTGTATATTATTTTATTTTCGCGACACCTTTTTTTGCGAGTCAGTGCTAGCAATTCGGTATTTCTAACGAGAAATTATTGTTGCAAGCTCTGATTCTTGCTGTATATAATGATCCTTAATAGTACAAACAGACACCAGAATGCAATTTTCGCGAGCAACTCGACCAGTTTTAGTATTCATTAAGATGTTCAAGGTTAGTCTTGTTAATTCATCACATGAAAAAGGAAATGCACCAATTTAGATGACATTACGCTGAAGGTTTTATTCACTGCAGATTGCTAATTACATGTTTTTGTAGTATATACATGTATGAATTATTTTAATGATTTTGTTTATATTCAAATAAATCACCTGGTAATTTCTTTTCCCTTCCACATCTCGTCTAGACTACTTTGGATTGCAATAACATTCGTGTCAAGTTGGATTTAAATTACATGTCCAAAATTAGTGTCCTAACATTGCTCTTTGTTGTAATTAAGTAGACCTTCTCTATATTTATACTATATGCATTATACAGGACTGCGTAAGATAACTGCAAATAGCATAAAAATTTTAAGTAGGATTTTATTTGAAGATAACTTAATACAGTGTATGTTACTTCAGATTATTAAAGTATAAAATTTATCTGTTTACTTCCTTAAATCAATATGTTTAAATTTTTCGTCAATAATTTTTAAATCAATGGTGCAACTGAGTGAAATTTAAAATAAATCTTGGGTTAATGTTAAGAAATTTTATCATTGCTAAATAATTTTGAATGAAAGTAGATAAAGTTATTGAAATTTGCATCCTAAATACTGTATACAGGGTTATTTTCGCCCTGTGTTATTTTCGCTCTTTTGCATTTGCACTCTATTTTGCCTCGTTTTCATTCACCCAGTCATAGTTCTGTTTAAGAAATTATGCTGTTTTCTTTGAATTTGCCCCGTTTTAAATTCGCCCTATCATGAAGAGGGCGAAAGGGGCGAAAATAAAACGGAGGCAAAGTCTTCCCTGTATACAGTACCTATTTCAGGCTTTTTTCGATTATACTCTTGTTTTTAGCAAGTGACCTGAATTTTTAAGTTAAACCAACAGTTTTTTTTTTCAGAAAATTATTCACTATGGTTGTAGACCATGTGATTTGAGATTTTGTAAAAGCCTTATGGAGAAAGGAGTTAATCCTAACATCGCAAGTTCGAATCCAACTGTGGAACGTGAAGACCAGTCCTTTGGATCTGACAGTCGAAAATTCCGTGTAACCGAACATACTGGCAGGTAAAAGAACTCCTCATGTTTCCAGGATCTTAAGTTCCAAGTATATGTCTTAATTCGCAGGGATCATCTATCGTCAAGTTTATAATTGAACATTTCTCTAATGGAAGCGATCTCGTTACGCTTCAATCTATAAGTTTGTTGGACACGGTATTAATTGTGATGTAAATAAAGCTAATAATTAGAAACAAATAATTTACTATTTTAAAAGGTCAAGAATTAAGAGAAACTCCTTCCTTCTACTGGCTTCAACCATCTTTTGACCCGTAGAAGATTACTTCAGACGATGGTCCAAACAATAATTCTTCAATTGTTCAGTAGTTATAAGGAATAATATTTATTTATAGTATAATTAAAATGTACTTTTCCAAGCTGACAAAGCAAATAGAAACATTTTTACATCCCCATTAATTCAACTGTATTTTAAAGATCGTGGGTTGACTTTTGCTGGTGGTAATTTAATGATTTGTAGTTTGTAGTTCTAAGAAACAAAATCATCAAAATAATGTCAGGCTGTAAAAATTTAATAATCCAACAATTAAACTGGTCATTTGCGACATTATTTGTTAAAATATTTGGTCGTACAATCAAGTTTTCCGAAGTAGATATTGATATTTTCTGTTTTCCCGAGCATGACACAGTGGGTGTGATAGGTTGACAGGGGGTGCCTTTTCTCCCTCACACATCTTATGTTTGCTCTGCTTCTGCTTTATATAATTTCAATGGACTTAACGTTTGATTAATGTTTGAAGTCCTGCTGGACACGTTATAACAGGCGACGTAAATACAATTAATAATGAGGACCTTAGATCACTTATTTAAAAGGTCCTAAATATAGGGAACCCCGATCCTTCAACTGGCGTCTAAATTTCATAAATATTATGAATTCTGTTAAGAATTACGCCAGACGATGGGCCAAATATGAAAAAGAAGACGTTGACACTTTGTCAGAATAGATTAAATATATCAAATCCATGTTAAAATCGCGTATTAAAAGATTTGGGGGGGGGGCAATATGAAAACCATCTTTCCTTCTGTTTTCAATAATCTAGAAGTGAAAAAAAGAATTAAATTGATAACAAGATCAGTACATACTGGTCCCTGCTGACAAAGTAGGTAACAACATTGTCTTCGTTTGTAAGGCTCATTATCTAAATTGTATTTTAGAAGAACTTGGATTTAATTCTACAAGTGGTAATCCTACTTATACTCACAAGTCCCTTTCTAAGGAAGAAATTCTTCAAAATCATATGTCAGTTTTGAATATTTGTAATATTCCACAGACCAAAGATGAATTTGAACTACCCTATGTATATTGGATTCCGAAACTTCATAAGAATCCTTACAAACATTGCGAGTTCCAGTAAATGTTTAACCAAGCCTCTTCCGTTACTCCTCACTAAAATATTGACAGTAGTGAAGGCAAAACTTCAAGAGTATTGTGCAACAATATATTTAAGAAGTGGTGTGAATCAGATGTGGATACTCAAAAATTTCAAAGAACTTTTGGACAATAATATTTGAAATCACTAGATTTTACCAAAATGAACAGCTTAAAAACTTTCGACTTTTCAACTTAATACACAACCATTCCCCACGATGAATTAATGTCCAGGCTTTTTGATATCATTGACAGCTGCTTTTTCAACAAAAATGGAACTCGTAAATTTACTTACCTCCTCATTGGTCATTTGCAAAATTATTTTGTTAAAACACATTCTGATTGCACACACAAGTACTCTGTAGTTGACATTAACAAGATGCTTGAGTTTCTGATTGCCAATATCTATGTGGTTTTTGGAGACCAGGTCTTCCAACAATCTATTGGAATTCCCATGGATAACAATTGCGCTCCGTGATTAGCAGACCTATTTTTGTATTCATATGCAGCAGAATTTGTGCAAAATCTGATGCGTTAAAGGAGGAAACACTGGCTGTTACCTTCAACTCGACATTTAGATATATCGACGACGTATTGTCAATTAACAATGTTTATTTATATTCCTACGTCGATACGATATATCCTGGAGAGCTTGAGATAAAAGATACCACAGAGTCTGTCGCTTTTCTTCGAGACATTGTGACAAAATTACTGTTAAATAATCAGTTTTAGATGAGAAATTAGTCGGATTATAACATCTTGCTTTGCATTTAATATTTAAAATTATGAATCCTGACATAAAAAAAAAGTACGATGCAGGTGATTCCATTCCCGTCTCACCTATACTGTCGAGGTATCACCCCGTCCGAAGCCCTGGGCATTTTACAGGCCATGCGTTATGGAAAAATCAAGTAGGGTTTATCTTAACAAAATATTTATTTTGACTTATATATTTCTAAACAGTTTACTCTCAAAACATCGTTTCTAATTTTAATTGTTATTTAGCGAGAAACTTATTTATGACCCACTTTCTTCTTACGTTTTGCGTACATGACGTGTAATTTGAATTACTTCCCTTTTTGTCGCTAGATTACAACGGTAGATTTTGGTGTTATATTTGTTTTAGCCACAAAGTATATTGAATAAATTTTATAAGAAAGAGTTTTAGAATTCTGTTCGCAACAAAAACATGCTCTATTTTATGCATTTCAATTGCCCTACAAATGAAAACAAACAGCTTCGTTTTACAATGTCGTAGGAAAACTCATACAGGTAATACACTCAGGTAACATCCTGTGTACACAAGCCAGTGTCGGGGCTTCTCAGCCGCTTCGATTAAGCTCCACCCCACACCAAACTTACCTGAGGAAAACCGACTGGTTGACAACCTCGGCCTTTAAAAAATATTAATTCATTTCCTGCTCTGGGTATATGTCAAGTTCAAGGTACTTCTCCACTGTACTTGTAAGACAAACCAAACAAGAACACTTTCATTATTATCGTTTGCCTTTAGATAATCATCGTGACAATTTGACCTGCAAATGTTGATTAGATATATCTAGTATCAGAGAAAAATGTATTATTGAATGTCATTTCTGTAAGGATGAAAGAGATGGGGGTAATTATTAAGCTATTATTATTTTTATAGACCTTTCACCTCCTTAGAAAATGTTCACAAGTTTTTTTATAATTCAAATTTAATTAAGTAACTTAAACATTATGTGTCCCCAGTTATTATTGTTATTTTTTTTTTGAGGGGGGGGGGGGGTTCAGACATTCATTCAAGCATTTAAATAAAATAAAATCTTTTTACCTTTTATTTATTCATAATGACTCGATTATGAAACCTTATTCATAATATAATGCCTCGGTTATGAAACATGTATAGTGCATAAAAGTTAGCAAAGGGAATATAGATACGCACTAGCTTTAATTATTCATGTACATTAAACTAGGTTATAAAAACAACTGTACCAGACAATGTGTGGTTCAGTTCGATATAATAATAAAACTTGCTGACTTGATGGACGAGGTATCATTTGCCTTCTGGTATTTTCTAAATCAACTTTTTATTTTAAAACGAATCTAAATGTTTTGTCTGAAAATGATAAACACATGTGTCTAAAAGTCTCTTAAAAGTTGATCAACAAGGTTGTGTATTACGATATTAACCTTTCGTTTAGTATTCCTAAGTATTCACTCTTAAATCTTTCGTCGGATACTTATATTTTCGATCCAATAAGAAGCATTTATTCTTCAATATATGGACGAGTTTGTGTGCATGTATGTCTGCGTCTATTGAAAAAAGAGAGTATTAAAAGCTTACAATGTAATACTTTTTAATCAGAAAAACTTGATTGTTTAAATTAGCTTGATTTTGATGTAAATAATATTTTGTTGATAACAATTAATTTTTAAAGATTTAACAGCCGTTTTGACTTTACTCTTGGATCAACTCTAGTAGGAAGCATGTAGTACTTAAAGGTACCAGATTCGATCTTGAATTTATCATGAAAAGTTTAAATGGTAAGGGCATTTACATTGAGACATATTGGTGTGTTTTGGATTTGTGTCATCAGACTAATGACCAGTCCTTTAGTATGAAAAGAAAAGAATTTTATGGTGCCTTATACATGTATACCATACAATTTCAGGTTTGTGGTCCTTAAGGCAGATGCTTGACCACAAGTTAACAAATGCGGAAATTTAGAATTACATGAATATTTTTTTGTCTTCCATAATTGAAAAAAATTTCCTTGTAAAGCCACTGACAAGTCATTAACCTACTTGGGTTTATGAGTGTTTCTTCTTTTGACCCTTATATCAAGAGATATATTTTTTTTATTTTCCTGTAATGAACCATTTTAAATATGTTATTACTTTTTGTGAATCGAAAAAAATATATTCTGGGTATCTTAATGATTTGAGATTTTTTTTTTAAATCGAGAATTAAGTTTATAAACATGGAAATCAATCTGTTTAGATATTAGATAACTACATAAGAAGAAAATAACAAACGGACATAATTTCACTATCAGAAAATTGACACTATTTGCATAATTGTAAGGAGTGTAATTGAAGATTGCAAACAATAAACGAGGTGTGAAAGCATGATCAAGGATTGGTTATCGTAGAACGCCATTATATGTATATGTTCTTAAAATCCTCTGCATTTAAATGATGGCTTCTCTATTTGGTTGCATGACGTCATTGTTTTTCAATGTCCACATTCTCTACCTCATACGCTTATCTTGATGAGATTCCTTTGAATTAAAGTAAAGATTAAGACCCCTCTTGTCTATATAATTTTACAATGTAATGAACACGAAAATCTGAATTCAATGCATATTAATATTCAATAATATTATGAATAGATTTATACTTTGTGAAAAATTCTCATTTAAAGATAAAGCTTATTTGCGTGTCGAGTTCAACATCTATCACGCATTATTCACGTCACTTTTCGACTTGACAAACTTTGAACACCCTTACTACAAATCGACAATAATATTTACATCTCTTGTGACTCTAAAAGCATTTAAAATATGTACTCTGAATGCATTTTGTTTTTCAGTAGCCCACTGAAATATTTCTTATGTCTATGCTAGTTTTTTCAGGTGATGAAACTTGATAGAATGTTGGAAAAGAAACCTACCCTTTTTTAACCTCATTACAATCCATCATTGTTTGAAATGTTTGGAAAACAATAAAATTTCAAGGGAAATACTGAATGTTTTCTTAATTTTCTTCTTCCAAAATTTATTGTTAAATTTAAAAAAAAAAACTAATTATAAAAATAAGAAACAGTTAAAAATCACCATGATACATGCAGTAACGATGCATTCTTCAAACTACAACATTATGTAGCTTTGATAACTGATTCTTCATCTATTTAAACAAGAAGGATATGGAGATAACGAACAGTATTCAATCTCAAAGCCCATAAAACAATACAAAATAAAAGCAGTGTAAACACGGACCCCCGAAACATCAGAGGTGGGATCAGGTGCCATGGAAGAGTGAGCATCCCCTGCTGACCGGTCACACCCGCCGTGTGCTCCTTGTCATGATCAGGAAATAACGGAAAAAATCCGTTGTCAATTCAGTGTATAAATAATGGACTAACAATTGGTATGATAAACGTCAGTCTGTATTTGACTCAATGATAAATTATATTTGCTGACAAGGTCATTGTATCGACCATAGAACATACGAAATGAGGACTTTAAACGAGACTGCTGATATTCTTGTTTCATCAACTTACTTGTCAATAATTTACCTCGTTTTAGAAATTGTTCATACGTAGAGCATGCTCTTGCGTATCGAATCAACTGAGATATATATACTCCGTATGCAGGTGATGAAGGTATATTGCTGCATAAGTAAGGGAAGTTGACGATAGAAAAGTTAAAGTCATCACGTTTATCATATAGCTTGGTTGTTAGATTACCATTAGTGTCTTTTTCAAGTAAAATATCCAAGTATGAAGCAGAAGTGTCGGACTTTGTGGTATCTTTTATCTCAAGCTCACCAGGATATATCGTACCGACGTAGGAATGGAAATTATCATTATTAATTGACAATACGTCGTCGATCTATCTAAATGTCGAGTTGAAGGCCACAGCAAGTGTTTTCTTCTTTTCACGCATAAGATTTTGCATAAATTCTGCTTCATATGAATATAAAAATAAGTCTGCTAATAACGGAGCGCAATTTGTACCCATGGGAATTCCAATAGATTGTTTGAATACCTGGTCTCCAAAAACCACATAGATATTGTCAATCAGAAATTCAAGCATCTTCTTGATGTCAACTTCAGAGTACTTATGTGTGCAATCAGAATCTGTTTTAACAAAATAATTGTGCAAATGACCAATGACGAGGTAAGTAAATTTACGAGTTCCATTTTTATTGAAGAAGCAGCTGTCAATGATATCAAAAAGCCTGGATATATATAAGCTTGCATGTACATGTTAAAATCAATTTTACAGGAGGTACATGTAAATGGGTAACATCAAACAAAACAACTGAAACACTGATGCCCCCGTATGGCAACATAGCGAAGGTTAGGCTTTCTCAAATATGTTGGTACCTAAAGTAAGGCCTTTTCACAAGAAATATAAATGTGAAATATAAAACCCCAGCACCATCTGTTCTAAGGTTATGACCAAGCTAAACGTTTTTAAAGGTAAGACAAACGCCGGGGTCAAGGTCAAAGAGTCAAGGTTGTTGGTTTCTAAAGAAAGACAATGTCAAATCTCAAAGATTACATATGGGAAGTATGAAAGCGCTGGTCCTTACCGTTCAAAAGTTATGGCTAAGGTTAGAGTTTGTAAAAAAAAGTATGTCAAACTCTAAGATCAAGGTCAAAGGGTCAAAGTTGTTGATATCCCATGAAAGTTCTTCTCACAAGGATCACATATGTGAAGTATGACAGTTCTTACTGTTCAAATGTCATGGCTATGGTTAAAGTTTGTAAAAAATGTAGGTCAAACTCCAAGATCAAGGTCAACGGTCAAAGTTGTTGATACGCTTTATCCAATGAAAGGTTTTCTCACAAGTATTGAATATGTGAAGTATGAAAGCTCTAGCCCTTACCGTTCAAAAGTTATGGCCAAGATTAAAGTTTTTTCGTAAGTACATAAATCTCCATGGTCAAGGTCAAAAAGTCAAAATTGTTGGTTTCAAATGAAAGTTCTTACCACAAGGGATTGAGATTTGAAATATAAAAGTCCTAGTATCTCTACCGTTCGAAAATTATGGCCACTGTAAAATTTGGATTTTTTGTGTAAAAATAAGTCAAACTCCAAGATTAAGGTCAAAGGATCAAGGTTCTTGATATCAAATGAAAGGTATTGTAACAAGGATTATATATGTATATATATGTATAAAAGCCCTAGTCTTAACCCTTGAAAAATTATGTTCAAGGTTGTATTTTAAAAGTAGGTCAAACTTCAAGGTCAAGGTCAAAGGTCAAACTTCTTGGTATCAAATAAAGCGACTTTTCACAAGAATTAAATATGTCAAGAATAAAAGCCCTAGCCTTTACCTTTCAAACGTTATGACCAAGGTTGAAGTTTTTTTAAGAGTACAAAAATCTCTAAGGTCAAGGTCAAAAGGTCAAAGTTGTTGGTACTCCATAAAAGTATTTTGCCACAGAAAATACATATATATGTATAAAAGTTCTGGTATCTACTATCAAAAGATATGGTCAAAGTAAAAGTTTGGAGTTTTTGTGTAAAGATGGGTCAAACTGCAAGGTTAAGGTGAAAAGGTCAAACTTGGTGGTATCCAAAGAAAGGTCTTGTCACAAGAATACACATGTGAAATATGAAAGTCATAGCTCCACTTAATCAAAAGTTATGGGCAAGGTTAAAGTTTTTGTGGAGAAACAGACAAACAGACAGACAGACAGACAGACAGACAGACACGACAAAAACTGTATACCCCCGAAACTTCGTTTACGGGGGCATAATAATGTAAATTAAAACTGCTAATCATCTCAACAACATGGATGTGTATTCCCTTTCATTTTCATAATCATGATTTATAAAAAGAATATTTTATAAAAACCTATGTCCTTGTTTAAAACTATAGCACAAAAGTAGCAAACAATATTAAGTAAAGATTAAAATAATCTCTTCATTTGACTACAGGAGAATACTGAAATGTGTATAACAAAATGAATTTCAAAATGTGCGCGCGCACACACACACTTCAATAATTGGTTACTAATAAATACAAAGCTTTCAAATTCTTGAAATGTAAATTTTTGAAGAATCAAAGGGCACAGCAAAACCGTTTATGAAATTCCCATCTGCATTCTCAAATACTTGATAGTTATAATGGATGAAAGATGTTTTACTGGAATACGATGGCTATTATAATTACATGTTTCCAATCCATATCATTCATTCAATCAATGCAAGACTGGAAAATAGTTATCTTAGCTGCAGACAAACGCCGGTTGCAAATCAAAAAGTCGTCCGAGATTGTCGAGATAAATATGTGCCTCAAAGAGGAAGATCAAAAATGGATATGGCTTAGCCCTTAATCCTTATAAATCAACTTAGCTTTCCATTACACCTTTGATCTCTTATATCAATCTACCCCAATGCCACAGTTAATACGGTATTGAAAATTCAAGACATTTCGTAGAAACTATTCCTTCACTTGGGTTCTTCTTCTGTAAAGCTCATTGCTTTCTCTAACGCCTGAAAATAATTTTTGTATGTAAAAAACAGAAATTCAGTTATTAAGATCACAAAAACAATTTGTTGTGTCATACCAAGCAAAAGCAATTTCTCTCCATATCAAAATATATTTTTATCTGTATTTTCAATTTCATAAACATTCTTATGAACCTAGGAAAGAATAGGAACATTATGATATTTTGTAATTTAAAATTCTTGGATTTCAAATTTTGATAGAAATTCATTGGTTGTATTTGCATCGTTACTTCACTGTTATTAAAACTAAACATGCCGTCATATTTCCACATATAAAAACAGTGAAATTGAATTATTCATCGTCTCTCCTACTACAACACTTATGGTCAAATAAAAGTAATTATCGTAGTTTCAATTTTTTAGGAATAAAATTTCTCGCAAAAATAAAAAATAAATAAGTAAAATTACATAAATAGATAAAAGAAAAAATATAATTGAAAAATTTTCCTTTTAAACCAACGATAACGGTTTTTATATTCCATATAAAACTCTGTCCCTTTTCTGAGAGGTTCAACAACGTCGATATAAAAATTATGAAACTTCAGACAAGGTGAACGACCTATAATTGACGTAGGATAATAATTGGTCTTGTTATTTATAGGCCACTAAATTTACCAACCTATTATACATGTAGAATTTACATAATTCTCCATATCAATCTCATTACACACATGGAATTACAAATAATATTTTGTCTAGGCGGCGTGAAATCTGGTGATAAGTACAGTTGTAGGTCATATGTTAATCATTCCTAGAAAGGTTAACTTGAATTGATATATTTATTCAGCTTCTTTATCTCAATCTAGATTTTCATAACTTATGTGATTACAAATTGAAACATACGGATTTTGAAATTTAAAGATTCTATTTAACATTACGCTTATACACAAGCAGACAGACAGTCGACCAGAGAGAGAGAGAGAGAAAGAGAGACTGTATATTCAAATCAAGTCAGCAATATTTCAGCCTTTTTTTCGACGGTAGAGGGAGAGAAACCACGAAGGGAGATCAAAACACCCACCTGCATGCTTTGAGTCAAGTGTCCGTACATTCAATCCATATCAAAGATTTTAAGAGCCTGGAATTTCTGTTTTTCATCTCCTTCATATATTAAAAGAAACCCCTTCTTTCTACCGGCGTCAACATTTAATGACTCGTAGAAGATTGCGCCAGGAGATGGTCCAAACAATAATTCTTCTATTGTTCATCATGATCGATAGTTATAAGGAATAAGATTTAATTAATGTGTAATTACATTGTAAAATGTACTTGCCCAACCTGACAAAGCAAATAGAAACATTCTTTTAAATCCCAATAATTTTTCGTGGTTTGACTTTTGCTGATGGTGATTAAATGTAATAATCGTAGTAATAGTTAAAATAATATCAGGTAGGTCAAGTTTAAATAGTTTTAATATTCCAAACAGTCAAAATTGATTTAAATAGCCATACCTTTTCCGAATTTCTAAACTACAACTTATTCCTTATAAATGGAATACATAGAGAATACATACAGAATTCTTATAGGTGTTCAACTAAGTATCTTTCGTTTAATCTTCCAACGCATTATGTTATTTCCATAGGCACTTTTAAAACTTTCCTCGGATACTTATAATTTCTATAGGCCTAAGTGGTTATTTTTTTTCTTCAATATGTGGGTTTGTGTGTATGTATGTGTGTGTTAGTGAAAAAAAGGGAGTATAAAAAGCTTACAATGTAATACTTTTTTAATCAGAAGGCTTAATTGTTTAAATAAGCTTCATATTTGTGAAAATAATCTTTTGCTGATTTTTTAAGGATTAAATAGCCTTCTCGACTTTTCGCTTGGACCAGCTCTAGTAAGAAGCATGTAGTGGCGAATTCGACATCCGATCTTGAATTTATCTTGAAAGTTTTTATAGCAAGGGCATTTGCATTGTGACACATTGGTGCGCGTTGGATTTGGGTCATCAAACTAATTACCAGTCTCTTTGTAAGAAAAGAATTTTATGGTGTCAGTCTGTGCAAGTGCTTTAAATACCATACATTTTCAGGTATGTGGTCCTTAAAGCAGATGCATGACGACAAATTAACAAAAGCGGAAACTTAGAATTACATGAATAAACTTTTGTCTTCGATAATTTAAAAAAACGTCCTTGTAAATCCATTGACAATTTACATGTCATTAACCTACTTGGGTTTATCAGCGTTTCTTCTTTTGACCCTTGTATCAATAGAGATTTTTTTAACCCCGTGACGAACAATTATAAGTACATGTATATTCCTTCTTTTTTTAAATCGAAACATGTATTTGTGGTACATGTAAATATATAAAGGATTTGGGATTTTTTTTTTCTCGAGCATTAAGTTGATAAACTTGAAAATCAATCCGTAAAGTAATCAGATAACTACATATAAGGCAAATACAGAAACGGACACAATTTTACTATCAGAGTATTGACATTATTTCTATAATTGTCTAGAGTGTAATTGGTCAGACATAGATAACAATTAACGGAGTGTAAAATAACATGATCAAGTATTGGCCATTGCAGAATTCTTTTATATATTTAGGTTCTTTTCATCGTTTGCATTTAAATGATGGCTGATTGAATTAAAAATTAATGAGAATAAGATTTTAGGAAACAAAAGTTCAAGAAAAGTTGAAAATCTTAACTCAATACCTTGAATATTGACCAAATTAACATAAAATAAAACGGACATTATGTGATCACCCTGCGCTGTCGCAAATTAGTTTCATGACATCATCATTTCTCAACGTTCGCATTCTCTACCTCATTCGCTTATCTTGATGAGATTCCTTGGAGTTAAGTCAAGATTCAAACTCGTTGGAAATTATAGAATGTTTTCTTAATTTCCTACTTGCATAATTCATTGTTAAATTTAAAACAACTAATTATAAAAATAAGAAACAGTTAAAAATCACCATGATACATGCAGTAACAATGTATTCTTCAAACTACAACTTTGGATAGTTTTGACAACTGATTCTTCTACAAA
>NW_026926942.1:0-28799 GCF_032062105.1 Saccostrea cuccullata | reverse complement strand
AATATTTAGCCCCCCCTCCCCTTTTTTAATTCAAAAAGGGGGTGGTTCAAAATATTATGGCCATAAAATATTGAGCCCCCCCTCCCTTTTTTAATTAAAGAAGGAGGGGGTTCAAAAATATTATGGCCATAAATATAAGTCCCCTATCTTTTTATTTTTTAGGCACAAAAAAAATCCATACTATCAATGGCCGTAAAGTACCGAGCATAGGGCAAAATTTGCAGCTTACATTGGCAAGTGGTGATGCCTGGCCATATGAGTAAAAATTTTTGAGAGGGATGTTAAACAACGTACAAACAATACCATCAACTCATAGCAGTACTTTGATTAATGTAACTAAAGCAAAAATTGTCTGCATTCCATACACACAGTAAAGGGGACATGGAAACAAGTTATTTTTTAAATGACTTGTTTAATTATTAAATGTCAACTTTTTGGGTTTACCCCCCGATTATGCTTTTCTTCAGTAACTTATTCCAGTTATTGATACTTTACTACTCATTATTGTAAACCTACTGGTATCGAAAAAGCTTTATTTATGCTGTGCTCTGGGTTATTAAGTAGAAGGAAATCATTCATGACATAACTTATTTCTGTTATTTCATCCTTAACTTACCTCACTTCAGAACTCTTGCACAAAAATATACAGCTTTGCACAAAAAATGTAAGACTTAGAGATTGTACAGTAATGTCCAAAGATTATAAGAAAATTAGTCTCAGTGTTGGCAAAATTGGCGGAGATGTGTAATTGACTCCTGAAATGTTCATGAAATGTCATTATTTTTCCTTTGATTTTTTAAAAAAATATCATCTTATCTGCTCAGGAGATATTAAGTCTGATGATTTTATTAAAAGAAGTACATATATTTACAACTTTCTCAGCCTTATATCATCTTTAATCAGCAGAAAACTCAACATATTGATGTTTTTTGGCAAAACTGATAGGCATTCTACTTTTTCAGAGTTAACTCAAATGAGTTACTTCTTTGTTTAGTCATAAATAAGTGAAGTAACCTAAACAAGTTATTTTACAAAATAACTTGATTCCATCATGCCCCTGACTGACACAGGTAAACAAACAAATTTTACCTCTGGTGTTAAATGGAACAGTGTAATCGAGACATGGTGATCTAATTCGTTTCTCTGTAGAGGAAACAATCAGCCGTACTTTAGTGATTTTAGTAGACATGGAAGAATAGAAATAAAGTCCTTGTTGTCGTGAATGATGCAGAAAAACCTCCTCAGTCTTGGCTTTTATCTTTCAAACAACGTTTCTCAACCTGGGAGATTATTCTGCAACATTCATGAAAACGCGGACTTTATTTCTTAAGTAAACTAGGGTTTCCCGACATCTGTCTACAAATAGCAAATTGGAATTTTAGACTGTTAGACCTTGGTCTGTAAAAAGGCTATACAGAAGGTCAGGAAGAAGATTATAGATGAAAACTTGATCCGAACTGTAAAGAGTATGACTGAGAGTGACCAATTTCACACCATATCTCACAAATACACAAGAATTAATGCTTTACTTGTTAAATAGATTTTAAGCTTGACAAGAAATTGTGTAGAAATGTTTAGTAGATAAGGTAACATATTCTGTTCATGAACTCTTGGGAAAATGTTGAGAAAAAGAAAGCTCATATTTTATCATGCCCAAGACATCTAAGATTTTTCTGCTCTGTGACTGAATGATATGTCGATATGTCCTAATAAATCACCAAAACTTGATACCAATTTACAATATTTTGATATGAAATTGTGAAGTTCATATAAATAAAGCTTCTAGCTTTCATATTATTTATTGTGTGACTTTTTGCCTTACATGTTGACACTTTTTTTCTGTGCAAGAAGTCAACGGGGACTCGATATTTTATGGCCATAATATTTTGAAACCCTCTCCCTCTAAAATTAAATGGGTTGGTATACGATATTTTATAGCCATAATATTCTGAACCCCCTCCCTGTAAAATTAAATGGGTCGGGGACTCAATATTTTATGGCCATAATATTTTGAACCCTGGGTTCAATATTTTATAGGGGGGTTCAATATTTCGCAGTGATATTTTGAACCCGGGTTCAAAATATCGGGGGTTCAATATATTATATGACACCGGAAACGAAAAAGCTAACAGACAGACAGACGGACACGAAGCCTAAAACATAATACGTCCCGTCTTAAGACGGGCGTATAAAAACTTGAATCCCCTTCACATATGGAAACTATGTATTTAGTTTGGTTGAAATTGGCCAGGTGGTTCTTGAGAAAAAGTTGAAAAGTTAACAACAACAATGACAACAACCAACAATGGACAAATTTTGAACAGAAAAGCTCACTTGAGCCTTTGGCTCAGGTGAGCTAAAACTCATCAATAGCTGCCATGTTTTACATCTTGTTCATACATGTACACACAAATTGGAAAAATAAAGAGGAGCTAGTTCCCATCTAGTATTGGATGTTAACAGTAAAAGCAGTTGCTATGATGTATTCATTATAGTTTAACAAACATAAAACAAGCAATATTATTTGAGTATATGATTTTCTACTTTTCCACTTGTCTGTGGACTGGTAACAATTATCAAATTATTTGCCCGCCACACTACCTGTCTAGCCCTGATTATTTTGGTCATTCTCTAGCTGCAGCGTCTGAAACCTTGACTAGTACAATGAAACATACTAGAAGCATTTCAATACATCTCTGATTAATACAAGGTACAGAAGACCATGTACTTGAAAATAAACCTGCTCAAAAAACTTTAATCTATTACATATTCCTCAACTTCATTAAAGTGACCTAAAATTGACAATAAACTACCAGGATTTAAAACAAGTTTTCAGCATTAATTCTCTCTTAAAATACTTCAACATACCTGATATTAAAGTGAATTCCGAAATTGTGTATGTCGCAGAAGAAGTACCAAACATTGCTGTAGCCTTTATTTTTGCTGATTCTTTTAAATTTGTGTCTTTCAGGGTAAAAGTTCCACTCACAGATATTGCTCTACTATCAACTACAGGACAATTCAATGCTGTGCCATTGGTAAATTTAACTTCACTTTCACTACTCAGAACGCTATCTGTGTCAAACTCCTAAATGAAATGTAAAGCAAACATAAATAATTGACAGATTAAATTAAATTTTTAGACATATATCAATGCCTTATTTGACATTATTATCTGATACAATAAATTCTGGAAAGTTTTTAAATTCTGTGACTGGATAAATATAATTTTTAAATCTACGAAATATAACTATATTCATTTATTTTCCAATACAAAGTGAAGCCCAGTGCAGTAACTGTTAAATCTTTTCTTAGCAAAATTCTGGACCTATAATATAAAGAAATAGAACTAAATGAGATTTCATTGGGTGCAACAAGTAGGTCTTCCGTCCGATTTTTCGATAAGATGAGATATAATTTTGACTATGATATTTGTTAGATCATAATGATAGATATCAAGACTTCATTCTTTGATTAAATTATTTTATCTATAGAACATTACAACATTATTTAATAGTTAAAGATGAAAGTTAGCAATTCCCTTTTGTTTTCGAGCTTTGTAAAATGGAAAACTTAAGGGGCCAGCCTTTTACATCCTTTAAGGGACGTTTTTGAAAATATTGAATGGTTTTCTTTTGTTAAGGATATTATTCAGGCTGAACATCTTTGATTCAATACTGCCTATTAAAATATTCCCCCCTTTGGAGATATAAAGAATTCAAGAATCAGCATTTTTGGCCCCCTTATGGCCCCTAATTACATAACATATGATCATAATTTTACAATGCATTGATGCAAATCATTATGATGCTTCAGTAATTTACCGTAAAATCCTGTGTATTGGTTGCACTTCTTTTTTGTCAGAAAATTGTTCAAAAGTAGGGATGCGCTCAATACATAGGAACAAAATTCAACCCTCTTTTTTTCAGGTCACTTTTTCAGTGCCGATGACCATTTTCCTGATCCATTTGAATTGATTACCCTTTGTAACCAATTACGTCAAAGTTAATCTAATTTCTGAGAGTTATATACGTTAGCCCTATCTGTTGTAGAAATAAACATATACCTCAAGTAGGAATGTCAAATCGGTCAATTTTTACTACTCGGATACTCGGACGTTTCTCCGATCGAGTATCCGGGTACTCAGTAAAAGTGTACATAAATATGAAGAAGTAACATTGAAAACTGTAAAACATTGTAAACTCTTGTAGAAATAAAACCACATGCTCCGATGGGGAGGTTTACCCATAAATCTGATGTAGTAATTATGAGCACTTCATGCCCAAAGAAATTTAATATAACATTATTTTAAGTTCAATTTATTCATCTGATAAACACAAGGAATTAAACCATAAATAGTTCAGAGTTTTGTTTATTATTATTTTTTTTTAATGTTACTCTGCTCCGTAATTGTAATGTAACTCTTTGGTTGCATTTGATACAGTCGTCCGAGGTTCAGTATCAACTTGATCAAGTTCTCCTTTGACAGATTGGATTTACTATATATCTTCATACATTTTTCCGATCCTATAGTTTATAGTATTATGGGATGGTATGTTCTATTTTGATGCAACTATGGACATCGGTTTTTTAAACCCTTTGTCTCAACCATCTGAATTAATTGGCATGTAATCAAACACAACCATATCAACAATCCGTTCGCACGTGTACATATAATATCATCTGTCTCTTTTCCCGAGAATTACGACTTCTTGATGAATTGAAAAAAATTATCTAATTTATCTAAACATAATAGACCATAAACGATGTTCAGTGAAAACAAATCATTAAAGCAAACAACAAATATGGGTAATCAATCAATCAATCATTTATTTGAATCTCTTCACCATTTTACAATAGCGTACAGAGACTACAAAAACATATAGGTGATTTTATATACAACAACAGGTCTAGAAAGGCATGCGTGAGTAAGAAACTGAACAAAAACAAAAAAAAAAATTGTAGGTTACTATAAATGTGAAGCATGGGAATTTAGGCTGGGGAGCATACTGTATACAGGGAAATTTTCGCCCCCGTTTTTTTTTTTTCGCCTCTTTCGCCCTTCTATCATTTGGGCGAATTTAAAACGGGGCGAATTCAAAGAACACGGTATAATTTCTTAAACAAAACTATGACTGGGCGAATTTAAAACTGGGTGAAATTGTTTTCAAGAGTTAAAGGGCGAAAATAAGACGGGGCGAAAATAACCCAGTATACAGTATTTTATTTATTTTCTTTACAAAGGAGCACAATTTTCTTAGAAAGCAGTGTTTATTGTTGTTCATAGTTTTTAAAACTAATTAAGGTCTTCCGTTTTCAACGGAAGACCTTCTACTGATTCTGATGATTAAGTTATTCTTATTATTCTTTTTTTTTCATTTTTCTAGATGCCATCTTTGAGGCCTCATATTTCACTCATTTCTCAATCGATTTTGCTCAAATTTTCAGAGTTTATAGACGTTACTAAATTCTATCAGAATTTTGTCTAGGGTTCCAAAAATTTACTTCCGGTTTTGAGTTATTTCCCTTTAAACGAAAATTTATAGGTTTTCATTTCCAGATATAGCCTCGGAGATGGCAAAAGCTGGAGCAGAAATTTTACTGATTTTACACAATAGAAGGATTGAAGTTGTGCATAGCGGTTTTTGTTTTTCGATTTCTTGATTTAAAATGGTGCTATTTAGGGGTCAAAAATTAGAATGCCTAAAAGAGCGAAAATTTACACATATTTTGCTTTTTATCTTTTAAACAAAAAATATTTTATTAAAACATATAGAACAAAATTATTGCAGAATTACAAGATCTTTCAAATGTTATCTCAAAAAAAGGGCTGACCACTAAATTAAGGAATCTAGAGGGGCCAAAAGTTTTTTTTCCAGATATTTCAAAAAGTATTGAGAATTTGTAATGGGTCCAAGAAGCAAAGTTGTTCAAAATGTCAAGCTTAATCTATTGAAGTCATCAAAATGCGTCCGGCGATGTCACTTCCGGTCAAACCGGAAGTAGTCAGAAAATGCATATTTTTGCTGTTCTCAGACCTGTTTACCCATATCGTTGTCTCTCAGTATTTTTGATTAGATTTCTCCGTGAGATTTGTAATTTCCCAGTAAGATTTAAATTTCCGTCGATTTTACATATATTAAAAGAGATCAACTACTATACTGATAAAAAAAAACTTGGTTTAACAACATGGTCATTGTCGTTTTATAATACCACATCGTTTTGGCAACCCGACATCACTTAGGTGTTTGACATTTTTCTCCTTTTAATCGACTCAAATGCATGAAACGAAGACATATCAAAACGAAAACTAACTGCTAAGTTCCAAATGAACGTATTTCCAATTTCCGTATTTTCATAAAAGCAAAACGTGAGACGTATTTTAGACGAAAAATCCGTACAAAATACGGCGAAATCGTAAGAGTAAACAGGTCTGTGTTCTTGACAAGTTTTTGAGTAACATATGTCACTGGAAGCATAAAACTTAATTCTCCGTCCGTCGACGTCACTTCCGGTCAAACCGGAAGTAGCCAAAAATAGCTTATTTTTTAAGGGTTTGATGCAAAATTGAAATTATAAAGTGACTGGAGACGACTTAGCTCATTGTTTTCTTTTGTTGACGTCACTTCCGGTCAAAACAGGATTGAAGACCTACTCGTTGCTTTGCAACGAGCTTTGCTCTAGTTACATTCTGGAATTTTATGTGTTTTTCTGTTAAGCAAAGTTTTCTTTCTGTTTGTAGCGAGTTGCACTTTAAAATGTAATGAAACTCATCTCCAAGTTCTTTTAGATTACAATGGGGACAAATTCTATCTTGTCTTCATATATTAAGCCAGCGTCCACTTTCAATATATTGGTAAATGATGGTTACACGTTCGAAATCTATAAAATGTTATTAAGTCCTTTTTTGATAAAATATTAAAATAGTTTTCAAATTTTAGTTCGTCTTTGTATATTCTATAATTTGAAGCTTTGGGTGAGGTTTGAAGGATTGATTGCCAACTTTGTTTGAATTGATCCAATAATGTGAGTTTAACTTTTGGGTAGAAGACAGTCGCAGGTGAGAAAAGCCAGGTAACAGGTGCTTGGTCACGATAATTATTGTATAAACACTGCCACGGGCGATAACGGTCATTTAGAGATGTAGAAAATCCTAATTACTGTATGTACAAATGCAATGAACATTTTACTTTTTAAAACTGATGTTTTAATGCATTAATAAATAAGCTTTGAAACATTAAACAAGAGGTCCAAGGGCCTTGAATCACTCTTCTGATAATTGTACAATCTATCAGAAGCCTCCAACTCTATTAGTATCATAAGACCCAAAATGCATCAACTTACAAAGTTTGATGATATTTAGCCAGTTAAGACTGAAGATATAATATAATTATATTTTACCATAAGTAGGTCACAGTGAATCAAAAGTAGGTCACAATGACCTACTTTTTGGTCAACATTCTCTGAAAACCCAAGATGCATCAGCTGACAAAGTTTGACGATTCTAAGCCAATTAGTACCAGAGATAATTGAATATAGCCCTCAAATGTCAAAAGTAGGTCACCAAAAACCCAAGATGCCTAAACTGACAAAATTTGATGATTCTAAGCCAATAAGTACCTGAGATATTCAAAAGTAGGTCACCTTGACCTACTTCTTCTTGGACATTCAATGAAACCGTAAGATGCCTCATCTGACAAAGTTTGATGATTTCGAGCCAATATGTACCAGATATAATTAAATATAGCCATAAAATGTCAAAAGTAGGTCACAGTGACCTACTTTTTGGTCGAAGTTCTCCGAAAACCCAAGGTGCCTAAACTGACAAAGTTTGATGATTCTAAGCTAATACGTACCTGAGATATTCAAAAGTAGGTCACGGTGACCTACTTTTTGGTCGACATTCTCCGAAAACCCAAGATGCATCAACTGACAAAGTTTGATGATTCTTAACCAATAAGTGCCTGAGAGATACTTAAATATACCAATAAAATGTCAAAAGTAGGTCACTGTGACCTACTTTTTGGTCGACAATCTCCGAAAACCCAAGATGCATCAACTGACAAAGTTTGATGATTTTAGGTCAATAAGTACCAGAGATACTTAATTATAGCCACAAAATGTCAAAAGTAGGTCACCATGACCTACTTTTTGGTCGTCACTCATCGAAAACCCAAGATGCATCAACACATAAAGTTTGATGATTCTAAGCCAATAAGTATCGGAGATACTTAAATAAAGCCATAAAATGTCAAAAGTAGGTCACCGTGACCTACTTTTTGGTCGTCACTCTCCGAAAACAAAATATGCATCCACTTACAAAGTTTGCTGAATCTAAGCCAATAAATACCTAAGATACTTAAATATAGCCATAAAATGTCAAAAGTAGGTCATCGTGACCTACATTTTGGTCGACATTTTTCGAAGACCCAAGATGCATCTACCAGCCAAGTTTGATGATCATAGGTCTGAAGGTAATCAAAATATGCATTTTAAACCATTTGAAAACAAATGTCGGCAAAATTCAAAAAGTAGGTCACAGTGACCTACTTTTTTATGAATATGTTTTAAGGTCCCTAGATGCATCAAAGTACAAGATTTGATGATTCTAAACCTCCCAGTGTCTGAAATAATGGGATTTAATGTTTTTAAAAGGATAAGTCATAAAGTTCAAAAAGTAGGTCACGGTGACCTACTTTTGTGACCTACTTTTAAGTTGACATTGTTCGAGGACCCAAGATGCATCAACTGACAAAGTTTGATGATCATAGGCCTTAAATTGTCCAAAATATGCCTTCAAATCAATTTGGAAAAAAATCCCCGCAAAATTTAAAAAGTAGGTCACGGTGACCTACTTTTGAGTTAACATGATGTGAAGTCGTAAGATGCATCAACTTGCAAGATTTGATGATCCTAGTCCTTATAGTAAGCAAAATATACCGGTACATGTTTTTATTAATTGTAAATTCAGGTCAACTTTGAAGTGACCTTGAGACCACGCCCTTTGCCCAAGGGTAATTCCCCGTGCAAATTTTAATCTTCGACATATTCTGATCCTTGTATGTAAGTTTGGTGAAAATCTGCCTGGTGGTTATGGAGATTTTTTAGCAACCAGTACTTTTGGTTTTGTTTTCCTGATTATCTCCCCTTGTTTAAGGGTCCCAACCCTTATTTTAGTACAAATGGTAGCCCTTAGGCCAAGGATACCCTGTGACAAATTTGGTACCTATTGGCCAAGGGGTTCCTGAGTTATGGCCCATATTCTAAAACGTTTACGCACACCAAACAAATGGCCATAGCATTAGCTCTTTGAAACTTTGGCTCAGAATAGCTAAAAATATACATACGAGTAACCGAGTACCGATTTTAGTATTCCATACTCGGACGTTCGATCGAGTACCCGGTTAACCGGGTACTCGTGACATCCCTAACCTCAAGTGTTGAAAGAAAGAAAACCAGTTCAAAAATAAAATTCTGATGAAAAACGATCTTTGTTTTATTTCCATTGCGTATTCCGCCATTTTGAACTATCATCACTTATATCATCAACGAACTGCATGTCGCTTAAGACATAGATGTATTTAATTACAATACCTATAAATGAGTCAACAGTTATAATCTCTTTTATGTTTTCTGAATTATTCTTAATTCTATAACTTATATTTTATTTTTCTAAATTTGATATGTAATTCCAGTTACAAATCGTAAGGGATTCTATTGCCGCGTCATTGCAGCTATATTTAACCATGACCATTGTTTATATAACAATTATCACCTCAACACCTGCATTATTAAAACACTTGCCAGTGGAAGCACATATAAAACCAATCAGATCAGAATTGAAAAGTTTACCTGGGGGGGGGGGGGGGGGGTTAATTTTAATACTACTTGAATGTCTCCATATCAATACAGCATATGACTCTGCTGTTCTTGAGAAAAAGATTTTTAAAGATTTTTTTAAACATTTTGTTTGTACATGTATACGTTACTTCGTAATACAGGTAACTCTTGATGGCTCTAACTTCGATCTCTCGAAGTGAGTCTCCAATCCCGAATTTTTCCCCTATATAACTAAGCAAATTTACTCTTGATTTCTCGAACTCTTGATCTCTCGCAACTCTTGATCCCTCAAAGTAAAATGCAGTCCTGCCTTGAATACTGTAAATCACTTTTTATTCGTGAGAACTTTATTTTCGAGAAATAACCCCAGACAGTGTGCTTGTGAAAATTTCATTCTCGCTCATAATAGAATTCCTTAAGATTATATAGAGCAATGACCACAATTCATGAAAATTTTGTCTTGCTAATAAAAAGTCAATGACTATCTCGCGAAAATTAGGTGTCATGAAAATTAAGTGATCTACAGTATTCTATTGAAATTTACCCTCGATACCTCAAAGTGGTTAAGTACAGCTATTTATAAGAACCAGGCAGAAATGAAAATAAGTGATTCATGATAGTGATAGATTTTTCAAAACTATCATATCATATTTATATTAAAATGATTTCATGCATCAATATATACTAAATAACTATGATGTGTGTATGTGCACAGTTGAATTATAAAATATTGAACATCTAGTATTTCATTATTTTAATTACGCATGAAATTTTAGTTGATTAAAAAGGAGTTGGAAAGAGTGTATTTAACTCTTCAATATAGGCACGGCTTGGGCACGGCTGAAACAGTCAACGCACGGGTATCCATTTCGAAAGGTGTGTGTGGATGGAATCCGTGTCCCAGGGAGACGGTTTTTAACTCAGGCGGGTTTTGCTTCAAACTATTTATTTATATCTCACGGCTTTTTACTGAGCATGCTCACTCTCCTTGAATGTGAATTATAAAATATTGAATATATAAATAAAAAACAATTAAAAAACCCAAGGAGGGATTTTAAATTATGTAAAAACATGGTTATCATGAGCTAAGTCAATGTGTCTTTTTTAAAAAAGCGCACGGGTTCTGCATGTCCAAGACACGGACATTTCGTGTCCAAAAGTGAGGCAATAATAGATGTGTCCCAGTTGGAATATGTTTTTATTTATGTCATGGTCATGAGCTAAGTCAATGTTCTTCTTTGCTCTATTTAAGGCTTAACTAATAGATGTCAGTTGGAATTGTATTTATGCAGTAAGTGTTATCTAGAATAAATAAGTCAATTTTTGAATTTTCATGATATTTCTGTATTGCGATGTTGACAATGAACACGATGAAAGAGTTTAGATTTATTTGAATGACTTTAGTTGGACTTTCACTAATCCTTTATAGTATATATTTTATGTGACATATCACTGTGCTAATGAAAGTTTTATTTAAACTAAATTCTTTCTCAGATTGTGCAAACTTAGCTACTAGATTAAATTACAATTGAATATTGTACATTATCAATAAAATCTTAATTAAAAACTTAGCATGGATTGTAACTAATAAAGTTAATCCTTAACAGAAAGTAAACACATTCATGTAAGATTTTTAATGTTTGAAATTCTAAAACTAAGCATTAATGTAAAGCAATGTGAAGTTAAAGTTTGGTTGTACAGTCACCATTTTGGCATCCAGAGTTACATCAGGAGATTCTCTAAAGGCCATGACCTAGATCTAAACAAATGCACAGATCCCGTGACTCCTTATATGGTATATGGCACGGCTTTTTTGCACACGGGTTTTCAAAAAACCGTGTCTCCATATATGGAAAATACACGGGTTTCTGACACAGGTTTACAGAATCCGTGAGTCCATATATAGAAACTAGCACGGCTTTCTGACACGGGTTTTGTAAAACCGTGTGATCTCATTTAACATTTCGGCCAATATCCCGTGGTTGTTTCCAGACATACTTTACATAGGAGCACGGAATGCCTCGAGGGAATCCGTGCCTGAGCCGTGTCCAAGCCGCCCGGACTGTTTCGTACGGGTTAGAAGGGGAGGATTAAGAAATGTGTGTGATTTCAGGAAGTTTTGCCAGTTTTAATACATCCAAGGGGATGTAAATTAAAAATTTTTATTAGAAAAATATATTCACTAGGATAAAAAAAAATAACTGCCTGCAATTTGCTTAATTTTATCTGACAAAAACAAAATTTCATTTCCTAAACATGCTAAGAGTTTGAGTGTTTTGAAAAAGGCTAACTTGTTCAACAATATCATCAAAACTACTTAAATTCAGAAGGGGAAAACATTTAATTTTGTACTGTTGTGATTTCACATTAAGTTTTGCCAGTTTTCATACATCCAAGGGGCATGTAAATCTAAAATTTTTATTAGAAAAATATATTCCTAGGGCCTGCAATTTGCTTAATTTTATTCTGACAAAAGTATGCTAAGAGTGAGTAAAAAGGCTCTCAACAATATCCTTTAAATTCAGTTAATTTTGGGGAAAACATTTAATTTTGTCTGGAATTTGAACAGTATAGCCTGGGGATTAGTACTGCAATATACACACAGTCGACTGGAAGAAATCCTCGACCCCAGCATACATGAAGCCATAGCAAGAAGCAGTGAAAGCCACAGCAGAGATTGGATGGAGCATAATTTTTTCTATGTCTCGGCGCCTCTATGGATGTCATATTTAGATCAGGTATTTAATACATAACACAGACAAATGTCTAAACAAAGACAATATTGACTATTTTTTTTCAAATTGAAAACGGGGAAAGTCAAGAAAAAATGATAGCAAACATACAGGCTGACTGCTAGTAAAAGTTATCAGTCCTGCTAAAAAAACTACCAGCCTAGCTGAAAAAAAAGAATGTCTTTTGTAAAATTTATTTTTGAAACTAGAGGTACTGTGAGCAATGAGCAAATGATACCCCCCCCCCATATGAATATAATAGTGTCCATGTTTTGCTGTAGGAAAATATTATATTAATAATGTTATACTTTCATACAATACCACTATTTTTTTGCCTAATTTTACTCTTAAACACATGAAATCTCAGGAGCTTCTGGGGCTTTGCCCCCTGGACCCCCTTCATTCAAACTATGGTATGACTAAACGTATATGACTGTACTATGGAACATCACTATCAAGACCCCTTGTCTGAACAAAGTTATCCACGCCCCCCCCTCCCCCCTTTTAATCACAAATCCTGTACTGCTCATGAAACCATTAGTTGATGTGGAAGCGATTAATCAAATTATTAAATTTTAATTAATGAAAACTTTAAACAAGTCCAGTTGGGCATCAATATGTGCAAATTGGTAAGCCCACAGCAAAATTTGTGTGTCTCGGGCAGTCAGGCGCACTGGTTATTTCAAACACTGTTTACGGAATGGCCAATGGGTCTTAAAATAGTGAATATTTAACTAAGCCCTGAAAAAACTCAGATGTTATGGCAAAACCATAATTACTATTTTTCTTATTCATTTAATCAAAATGTAAAATTGTGCCCTTTCAAACAGTATATTTCCAAATTTATATGTGTATGATATTCTTCAAATGCATTTCCTTTTATTTGAATTATATAGAAGGGTGGGGAGCCCTACAAAATTTAATTGACAAGCAAAACAACCAATAAAATACTGTTATGGTTTTATCAGTTGAAACGGGGGAGGGGGTGTTAAAGCCATAAAACCCTATCCGAATGGGGGAGGGGGGCTTCCCAAATATTCCTACAAGCAAATATATACACACATAGAAAGAGAGAGATTTATAAATATGAGAGCACATACAATATGCATGGGTTTCTGCCAATTTTTTCATCTAATTTAGGATTAAAACTTAAAAAATAAAATTTGATCCTACAAAACTAGAATTCTTTTTCAATTTATAACTGAGTAGTATGAATTCATGATGATATCACTAGTACATGGGGGGGGGGAGGTAAAGAAATATTTATTATCAATAATTCAAAAGCTAAATTGTTATATAAATGTATGCATTCTCTTGTCATATGATGAATGTCATGATTTGTTATCATTTCAGATGCAATATGAGCCTTGTTCTGAATTTCAAAACCCTTTGACAACACCTGCACAGCTGAGGTAGTGTAAACTTAAAAATTGAGGACAACCAAAGAATCACCAAGAAAAGATTATCAATTCAACTAATGTTAGTGTTACATATACTTTATATTATTTATGTATCATTAGATAATTCGGTATTTTGTGTTGACAACTTGCAGTTTTTTGCTCACTTGAGCTGAAAGCTCAAGTGAGCTTTTCTATTACATTTCTGGCGTCCATCTGTTTAGCTGTCCGTCTGTCTGTCTGAAAACTTTTCACATTTTCGACTTCTTCTCAAGAACCGCTGGGCCAATTTTAACCAAACTTGCGACAAAGCATCCTTGCAATCGGGTGTAGGGAATTCAAGTTTGTTCAAATGAAGGGCCACGCCCTCATTCAAGGGGAGATTATTATGAATTAGAGAAAAATTAATGGCATTTTTAAAAATCTTCTTCTCAAGAACCACTGTGCCAGGAAAGATAATTTATTGAAACTTAAAGGGGAAACATCCTCAGGTAGTGTATATTTAAGTTTGTTCAAATCATTACCCCCGGGGTAGGGCGGCGCCAAAAATGGGATACTAAAGTTTTACATAGAAATATATAGGAAAATTCTTTAAAATCTTCTTCCCAAGAATGACAAAGCCATAATTCATCATATTTATAAGGGAAGCATGCTCAGGTAGTGTAGATTCTAGTTTGTTCTAATCATGACCCCCGGGGGTAGGGCGCGGCCAAAATGGCCGACCAAAGTTTTACATAGAAATATATAGGGAAATTCTTTAAAAATCATTTTCTAAAAAATAGCAAATCCATGATTGGTAATGGAACTACTTTTGGATTTAAACTGTACAATAAAAAGCCATTTTCTACTTTTTCCTACCCTTAGTGCTCAGGTGAGCGATGTGGCCCATGGGCCTCTTGTTTTTAATTATCATTAAGAACATTCCTTTTCGTTTAGCAATCAAGGGCCTAGGGATCCGGGTTAGAACAGTGTCTCTCAGTAACCCCTTGCTTGTCATAAAAGGCGACTAAATGGGGTGGTCCTTCGCATGCAGACCGTATAAACCGAGGCCCCGTGTCACAGCAGGTGTGGCACGATAAAGATCCTTCCTTGCTCAAAGGCCCCTGAGTGCCGAGCATAGGCCTAAATTGAGCCCTTCACCGGCAATGGTGACGTCTCCATAGTGAAATATTCTGGAGAGGGACATTAAACAGTATACAATCAATCAATCACCTTCTGACTAAAGGCTGAATTATAGTGAACACTACCATTCAGAGACTTTGAAACAGGTATATACATGTATTTCTTCTGATCTTGATTCTCTGAATTTTTTAGCTCACCTGAGTTGAATGCTCAAGTGATCTTTTCTAATCAAAGTTTGTCTTTTGTCCTGTCATTGTCATTCTTCAAGGGGAGAGAATTACAAAATTAATAGCATTACAGATATCTTCTAAGGAACCAATAGCCCAGGAAATATGAAACTTATGTGGAACCATTGTCGGGTAGTGTAGATTCAAATTTTTCAAATCATGAACCCCATGTGTAGGACGGGGCCACAACGGATGATCAGAGTTTAACATAGGAATATATAAAAAAAAAAATATTTTAAAATCTTCTTCTCGGATACAGCAAGCCTTGATTGGTAATATTTATATGAAAGCATTTTCAGGTGGTGTAGATTCAAGTTTGATCAAATCATGACCCCGGGGATAGGGTGGGACCACAAAGGCCAATCAAAGTTTAACTAAGAATATAGAGAAAAAATCCTTTAAAAATATTCTTCCAAAGAACAGAAAAGCCAGTAAGTTATATATACTTATGGAAGCATTTTCTTGTAGTGTAGATTTGTTCAAATCATGACCCCCCCCCCCCCCCCCTCAGGTATAGGGTTGGTCTACAATAAAAGTGTTCAAACTTGTAGGGAAAAAAAAACTCACAGTTAGTCAAAAATAAGTACCCTGTAAGCATCCTTAGTGTAGATTCAGTTATGTCTAATTATACCCCCCTCTCTCTCCCTTACAGGGGAGAGGTCAGGACCACGTATGCTTTTAAGCTTTTCAATACAAAGCTGATTTTTGATTTTTATCCAAGCCAGGTGAGTGATGTGGCCCTGGGTCTCTTGTTAAATCATTTATCTACACATATATGTACAATACAACTCAGTTATAACAAACTAGGACCTGTAAAAGTACTTCGTTATATAATTCGTTATATCCATATTTGTAATTTTGTAATATTTATATAGTTGGAGATCCAAGAACACTTCTTTAATTCACAATGCCCGTGTTTGTACTAAACAAGTTTTACTGCAGTTACATCTATGTGGAAGCCAAATAGGAATAAAAGATGTATTATTGTATGTCATCTTCATTATTTTGTTCAATCCATACAAATGTTTCTTTGAATATTGGAAACTCAAAATCAGTAGAAAGTTAGAAATTAAAATCTATAAAATGCAGCATATCTAAACAGAATTTTTGTTGTTGAAAAAAAACCTTTTCAGATGAGCAAGGCTGTAATAGTTATACTAATATTCAGAATCAAATAACAGCTAACTACTTGAGGCAAGGATGGGGTGAGGGTTAAAGAAGGGGTTACATCACTTGAAAATTTAGAGAAGAATTATTCTCAAGAACCACAGGGCCAATTTTTACCAAACTTGGCAGGGCTAGTATCCCTTACAAGGGGTGATAATCAAGAAAAGAGAAAAAAATAGGGAGCCACTGGGTCAGAAAAGCTGAAACTCTTGTGTTAAAGCATCCAGGGATCAAGTGTAGATTCTAAATTGTTTAAATCATGTCCCCCTCCTCCTAAGAATAGACCTAAACCACAATAGGTATTACAAGTAGGAAAATCTGGTGTAGAACAGCAAGACCAGTTACTCTGGTGAGTGTTATGGACCATGGCCTTCTTGTATTCATGATCATGATCATAGAGAAAACGAACCTTGCTACTCTCCTCCTTCAACAGCAACAAGAAAAAAATTGCTTTACGGAATGCCTATTTTCATTAACAAAGTTCACATTTTGAATTATATTTTTTCCAGATTGATGAATGAACCAATGCATTATGTCAGAGGAATATAGCTGGAGCACCTGTTTAGCAGCCAGGACACATAGATGTACCTTTACAGTTGATACAGATAATCTCAACGGCACATTTCTAAATGATGGCCAAAAAAATCTAATAAAGACACTGTCAGTTTAAAACTTTTTGAAAAAAATCCAGACCAGAAACAAAGGATATTGATTTTTAAGCTCCTCCAAATGTAAAAGGGGTTTTATTGAAGCCAAGACCTGGATACACCCAAGGATATTTAATATTACACCCCTTCAACATAAAATTTTGAATTTTAGTTTGCCTATCTAGTCAAGAACATGGATTTTTTGACATTTGATACACTTTATAATGTTATATTGACATTTTTTTCAAGATTTATTTACTGTAAACTATGTATTTCAGCAAAAAGTAAATTTACAGATGATTTTTCAAAAATTGCTTTAAAAAATACAATTGAAATAATTTAGATCATGTCTCATAAATGGTTAATCACAGTTACCACAGAAACCAAATATTTGTTTTAATTTTCTGTATAAAAAATAAACATGAAGTTCACAGAAGTACAAAAAAAATGTTGTGTCTTTTCATTATTCAATTTCACTAATGGCCACTCATACAGTTTTCATTCATACAAACTAATCACTTTGACTAAATTGTATAGGCAAATACAATATATTTGGAGAAAAATGTTGTCATGGTAACCAGATACAAATCACAAAATCATATTTAAAAAAAATATATATTTTCATGCATTTACAATTTACAATAAACTGTGAAAATAATACATGTATGTTAGTCAATAATTATTTTGTATTTCATGGAGATTTTGTAAAGTCAATTTATTTAAAAAAGCATTTCCAGAATAATTTGTTACCATGGTTACAAAAATTTATGAGAAATCCACTGGTTTTATCTAATATTTGCAAGGTTTAGGAGAACATGTTTTATCTTATATTATCAATTTTTTTTGCTTGTGGTATTTTTTCCACAACATACTCTGAAAATGATATATTTTGGTATTTTCTTGAAAAATGAATTTTTGTGATATTCTGTTGCCATGGTTACAGAATATTTTTGAAAAACCCATGGGTTTTGTTTTGTTTTATTAGAATAAGGATTGTGGTCTTTCTATCCCACACTTTCAGTTTTCTTTACCATGTGGGATTTTTTCTAACTATGCTCTTAAAAATGGTTATTATTGTGAAAAATGAATTTTTGTGACATTTTGTTGCCATGGTAACAGAATATTATTTAAAAACCCATGGGTTTTATTTCATTTTATTGAAATTAAAAAAGTGCTCTTTCTATTCCACATTATCAGATTTCTTTAACATGTGGGATTTTTTCTTACTATGCTTCTAAAAACGGTTATTATTGTGAAAAATGAATTTTTGTGACATTTCGTTGCCATGGTAACAGAATATTTTTAAAAAACCCATGGGTTTTATTTAATTTTATTAAAATTAAGAATGTGCTCTTTCTATCCCATGTTATCAGATTTCTTTAACATGCGGGCCTTTTTCTTAATATGCTTCTAAAATATGTTGGATTTGAAGAAATATTGTGAAAAGTGAATTTTATGAAATGACCTATGTTAAATTGAAATTCAGCACCTTTAATAAATCCTATATAATTTTATCCTTATGGTAATCATTTATCATTTTGTATGTACTTCTCAGGAAAAAAAGATTTATTTATGGTACTATCATCAAAAAAGCTCTGTTCCTGTGTTCAATAATGGCTAAATTCACATTTTTTTCAATTTTTTGCTTGGTTGCCATGTGCATTTACATGGTGCATTGTTTCCATGGCAACAAAGGCTGGCCAAAAAAATTATGTTGTCCAATGATGTTCCCTTGGTCCATGAAGCAACATATTAAAATTTTGTAAAAATCTGAAGTGGTCATGAATCACCCCCTGCCTGGTTCTTACAAATAGCTGTACTTAAGTAAATAGAAAGTTACATAATGGGCAAGTTTAACTTGACATTTAACGGCCCCGGCAGAAGACGTGGGTCTCGTGAAATGGGATCTTTATTCAGGTGAGACATACTGCAAGGTGATCATTGAAATAACTAGAAAACTGACCAGTCAGCAAGGGCCCCGCCATGGGGTAGAAGATAAAAAGGGTGCAGCTTCCAAGAAATGATTAAAAAATGTAAAAAGAATAAGCAACAGCAACTGTATTCTTCAAATCTCAAGATAATTCCTGAATATTCAAAAACCTGAAAATAATATCCTTGTATTTACATTAGGCAGTAAAGAACAACTTAACATTGAATGTATATTTAAACAATTATGAAGCTTGTGTTATATAGAATGCCAGCCTTCAATGAATGCAAATATCGTGAAGGCTTGACCTTAACTTCAAACAAACAGCAGTTGCAGACAAAGGTTTTCATTAATCTTAAAGATAAAGAAAAGCCTACTTAATTTTCTGCAGCAGGCTAGATATAATTAATCCCAAAGGATTAATTGTACCTCTCTCATCATTTTCTTCTAAAGTTACAATAAACACTTTTTCAGTATTAATGATAGAATGGGGTTTTAATACAACTACCTTCAAAATTAATTAACATAAAGTGAAATAAGAGGCCCAGGGGCCGCAGCGCTCACCAGAGCACATCGGGGCTTGAATTTAACCCCTCCCCCGGCATTCATCATTTGAACAAACTAGAATCTACACTACCTGAGGATGATTCCATATAAATATCACTAAAAATAGCTTTGAAGTACTGAAAAGAAGATTTTTTAAAAGGTTTCCCTATATATCCCTTTGTAAAATTGGGTCGGCCATTTTGGCCCCACCCTAGCCTGGGGGTCATGATTTGAACAAACTTGAATCTACACTACCTGAGATGATTCCACATGAGTTTCAGCTTTCCTGGCCAAGTGGTTCTTGAGAAGAAGATTTTTAAAGATTTTCCTATATATTCCTATGTAAAACTTCAGTCGGCCATTTTGGCCCCATCCTAGCCTGGGGGGTCATCATTTGAACAAACTTGAATCTACACTACCTGAGGATGATTCCACATGAGTTTCAGCTTTCCTGGCCAAGTGGTTCTTGAGAAGATTTTAAAAGATTTTTCCTATATATTCCTATGTAAAACTTGGGTCGGCCATTTTGGCCCCATCCTAGCCCCGGGGGTCATGATTTGAACAAACTTGAATCTACACTACCTGAGGATGATTCCACATGAGTTTCATCTTTCCTGGCCCAGTGGTTCTTGAGAAGAAGATTTTTAAAGATTTTTCCTACATATTGCTATGTAAAATTTTTGTTCCCCTTCACCCATAGATGCTTTATGCGAAATTTGGTTGAAACTGATTCAGTGGTTGCAGAGAAGAAGCTGAAAATGTTCAAATGTTAACGCACAACGCACGACGACGGACGAAAACAGATAGCAATAGGTCACCTGAGTTTACTCAGGTGACCTAAAAATACAGTGTGGCAAGTTTGGCTGAAATATTCCGACCTCTCTTTCTTCTGAATAAAAGTAGGGGCCATACACGTGATACATAGGGCATACATGAATGTGCATGGGGAATAAAAACGTATCGGTGATAAATTGTAATCATGTTAAAGACTTCAGAGCATGCACGTGTATAATAATTATAACTATAAACTATAATTTTTCTGAATATTCACGAAAATAAAAATTGGACAAAATTTAGAAACGTACAGTACATGACCAACATTTTACGCAAGTGCGTCATTGGTCATGTTCACGATGTTGAACGAAAGAAAAAAGAGGGGTAGGAAGAATTCTTTCAGCATGACCTGAGGAAATATCTTGACAAAAGAAATCAGAAGGGCTGATCAGGTTTGTCTTCATCATTTTTATGAAAAATTATTTTGAGAAATCAGTAAAACAGTGTCAACAACCTCCGTCTGTCACAAGCTGCCGGTGATTTGTTTACATTCTGTAAAATCGGAATGTCTGTGTTAGGGGCCTAGTAAAAATTGCATATTTGGTTAACAATTTATATGTTTACAATCTACAATCTTAAATTTTCTGAGATAGAATTCTTTAATTCCAAATTAACCGGTAAAGGTTGTGTATTCTACATCTAGTGATCTACAGGCCTACATCATAGTGTAACTTGCATTTTCAGAGCATTCAATGATTCAGAGAACGTAAATACCAAACTTTATGAGAAAATATGATACAAGATATTTTTAGACAGAATGGAATGAAATTAAAGTAAATGTTGACACTTTGCGGACAAAATAAGTGTATCGTATGCTACACAAAAATATGTAATGATTTTCTATTGCTCAAGTTTTCATTGCAAAAGTAGTGTGTCACTGGTTGCCATCGATTATTAGCTTGGACGCCAGTACACGGGGTATAAGGTCTGAGTTCGAATCTGCCTTTGAACCTTTTGAATTAATATTTTTTAATTTTCATATTCTATGTTTTAATATTCATATTTTAGGAAGTATAACATTTACTTTATTTATCTAATACAAGTTTCACTTTAATGCATAGATAATTATACTGATATTGTATAGGGAAGAGTTTGGCTTTTTTTTTTTCATCATTCAGTGTCCTAATGTAATTTTGACAAATTATTATGAACACTATTTAGAAAACTATACAAACAATAATGACTAATTTATTTATTTTTTCTTTATATTTTAGAATATCCTCACCAAGGTTCCACTCATGTGTTCTATGTTCATCTAGACCAAAGCCCTAATGTAGATTTTCCAGAGGGTTTGGAAAAGTTTTGGAATTACATGGAATTCCATTCATTTCTATACCAAACTCGAAAATGTGTCTGGAAGTTTTTGGAATATTTTGGAATTTGAAAAAAAAAATGGACTTAGACATTTTTTGGTTTGGAAAGTAGTGGAATTCTTTGGAAAAAATGATAAAATGAGAAACTTAGCCATTTTCTGCACTGGAAAACTGTGGAAAAATACTTAGAATTTAACTGTCCACTGATAGTACAATAACATCGGGATCGAAGTCGTGCTCGATGAACAACTAATTTTAACAACACGCCGAAATTCGAAATTCAAAAATATCGAATGCCATGTTGATGTTGCACAGAAGGAAAGTTGGAACGAGAGTGTCACGAACAGGGGGGTCATGATTAGTTTGAGATGGAAGAAGATGAAGACATTTTAAAGACCGGTAGGTAAAATATTGTACAGTATTTTATGTGTCCTTGAATGAAGAATGCTTCTGCTACTGTTTATTAGTCTGGGCATCACACATAAACTGCCCGACAGTTAAATCATAAGTGCACTATTTTAATTTTGTAATAATTATTTAACAACTCTAAACATATTAAGATCATGGGCTTGAACCCGAATTTCCTCGTTTGGGATCGAACTCATGCAAAGAATTTTATCTATACGTTCCTTCGTTCAAGATAACATTTACAGAGTATGATGTACAATGTGATTAATGATATATTTTTTAATGCATGTTCATGATCATTTTCAGCTCTTATTTTAATTATTTTATAGTTGCTGCATTGTGCCTGAGATGATCCCCACAGCGCTGGCATTTTATAACTTGGTGGATGTAGATGCTCAGCCAATCAGTCACTAGGCTTGTGAATATAGTGAGAACTAGCTCAAATTATCATTCAAACCAAGTAAACTAACTTTGATTTTATTAATCCATGTCAGCATTAGCATTAGATTAAAAAAAATATTGCAACTTTGCCAAGTAAACAAAATTTAAAGGTTTATATTCTTAACACGCTTAAATTCCTTATTCTAATAATTTAAAACAATTAATTCTGACAGGTAATCTAAACATGCTAACTGCACAGGCATCATAATTAATTTAGATCAAATAGCAATCATCTACTATGAAGTATACATGCATTTTTCAGGAATCCGGATGCTCACAAGGACAAGAACTGTATGAAAAAACCAAAAAGGTCAGATTTCTTAATTATTTTCTAAATCAATAAAATCACATGAATTGAAATTATCTTTTTCAGTGTTAGTCAGGCATTGAGCTTGAGCACTAACCTTTTCGTTTTAGCTCACCTGAGCCATTTTAAGGCCTAAGTGAATTTTTTGATCAATGTCCGATGTTGTCTGTCGTCCATAAACTTTTCACATTTTTACATTTATCAGAATTAATCCTAATTTGAACAAAAATTGCATAATAGTGAATTCATATTCTACAGTAAACTGATTTGCCAGGTCGAAAAAACCAACTGTTTTGTATAACTTTAGTTTATTATTTGTCATATCCTAGTATTTATATGCATATCAATAACATCAATATCTTAATGGTCATCTTTTCTTTCAGAAATTGTGCAAAGAAACTTTGAAGTGTCTGTGGGTATGATCAACGTCCAACTTCCTGAGCCTTCGTACTGAAAGTGAATCCGTTCGTGACACCAATTATCTGTCAACCCTCTAACGTGACCATTTACTAATTTCAAGCGATATCAGTGAGGAAGTGATTCTTTAGCAAACACGTCAGAAGTTTTCAATCTTCATTAATTGGGATCTTTGGCACGTATGTTGGGGGAAAATAGCATCTGTTGCTTTTATGGGATCTTTGTATCAATATAGTTGTGTAGTACATATTTTTTGCATTCAATACATGTGTTTGTCACTCTAGTCATTAACTTTGTACCAGTACATAAGCCACTGGCAGTTCATTGTAAATGAATACCCTGTTGAGGTTTCAATGACCTCTCCAATTCCATGGCCAATGTCATTTAATAAAACTAACTTCTTATTTTAGAAAATGTAGACTGGAGTTTACTAAATACATGTATATCATAATATGATTATCATTAATTTAACCAAGGTGATTCTCCAGTAATCATATTTTTCTCTGGATATTTTTGTAAATAACATTTGATGTAAAAATACTTTCAGTGAGAATACATTTAAAAAGTGTGCTTAGATTGTACATCTGAGAGTAATGCAATATTTGTCTCAAAAAACATTGTAAGAGAAACATGAATTTTTTATTTTGAAAATATAGATTTGATCTATAAAAAATTGTGATGTTATCAAGTTTTTTTTTTGTAATTATGTGGCACTAATTATTTCAGTGTTCATTGTACATGTATTTGGAATTTGGAATCCTGGAATTCCATGGATTTCCATGGAATTCCTTAGATTTACAAATATCCTGGACTTCCATGGATTTCCTACGCAAATTTCCATTCTGGCATTGTTCCGCTCTTTTCCAGGCTAGATTCAAAATTCCAAATCATTCCAAAAAAGTTCCGTCCCAATACTCCGGAGAATTCCTAAGAATTCTGCAAACAAAAACTCCATGGAATTCCATGGAATATGCCTTGGAATTCCATGGAAGTTGCAGAAAATCTACATTAGGGAGGTCAAGAGATAGAGGACCAATAACTGGATCAAAAAATAAAGAACTTCGGAAATTCCTCCAACAACGTTTCCTAATAGAATCCTCCAAAATACTTGCTACTGGAAGTGTCATCTGTCATAAATGTCGACTCCGCTGTTCCCGAGAAATCCATGCAACTGCTGGGGATTCAGAAAAGGACTTTGCGAAACAGAACCGTATTCTGGACACAGATGTAGACACAGAGTACATACCCACCACCAAGAAAGCTAAGAAAATACCTAAGTCACCTCCAAGCATCACACTGCCAATACCTTCAGTGGGAGGTAGTCATTCACAGTGTGCTGTTTGCAAGCGTCGTGGTCCAAAGACTAGTCGTCATACCTAAAAATGCTAGGTATAACCTGTTTTTGGAAAAACTTATTGTATTGCCCATTGGAGCTAGATGCTGCCCAGGTCATCTATCTGAAAATCTTTTCCATGCTCATGCAGTAGAACAGATTTCCCAGTACTGAACCACATCTGATTTTAACCGCTCAGATCTAATGGAACTTATAATGGAGATTCAAGAAATTGCTGTAAGGGAAAGTGAAAAACGCATCCATTTTGACAATGTAAAGTCTTTATCGGATTCAGACATCTTAACTTTGACTGGAATAACAAAGAAAACTAGATGAACTTTGTTCAGAAGTTGGAGGAAAATGTGGAGAATTCGAGTACATGCAGTGTCCGCACATGTATTGGCATATTTCTCACTAAACTGAAGACAGGCATGCCAAATAAAATTCTCTGCACGTTGTTTCAATTAAGGCAGAGACTCAATCCGTCATGCCATTGCATCAGCACGGAAGTATCTTTCACAACATTTTGTGCCATCAAATCTGGTATTTGGGCACATAAGCAGAGAAGAAATAATATCATCGCATAGAAGACCAATAGCACAATCATTATTTGGAGAAGGCAAGTTTCCAGCCATATTAGTAGCCGACAGAACTTACATCTACATACAGAAGAGTTTACAGTTCAAATTCCAACGCAAGTGCTACAGTTTACATAAACACCGTCCACTGGTAAAACCAATGGTTTTTGTTTCTACAACTGGTTATATCCTTACTGTGATTGGCTCCTACTTCAGTGATGGCAAAAATAGTGATGCTCAAATTATGAAGCACATAATTGGTAACGATATTGAAGACTTTAAACGGTGGATTTGTGAAGAAGATGTCCTTATCGTTGATCGAGGTTTTAGAGACTCTGTTGAATTGTTGGATGAACTTGGTGTAAGAACCAAAATGCCATCATTTAACCAGAAAGGTGAATCTCAATTGCCAGTGAAAGAGAGCAACACCTTAAGACTCGTTAAGAAAATACGATGGATTGTCGAGTCTGTGAATGGCCGCATAAAACAATGGAAATATCTTGACCGGGTTCTTCCAAACAGTCAAATACCATATATTGCTGATTATGTAAAAATCGCCTGTGCCATGATGAATAAGTACTTGCCAGAAATTAACCCAAAGGACTCTGAAAAGGAAGATCAACTGGGCTGTAAAATGCTATATCTCTCCAAACAGCAAAATGTAATTCATGAAAGAATCAAGTCCGAGGGTCTAGACAAAAGATCGTGCAAATGGGAAAAATTCAATACCTCTTCTATTTCTGACTTTCCGATATTATGTGAAGAGGATATTCAAAACCTGACATTTGGCGTGTACCAGTTGAAGCTTGCACCCTGCTACACAAGAGAGCACTTGGATAGTGACGGCAATTTTGATGTTATATGATATGCAACCATGAGCCAGACCTACTTTGCGCAAAAATACAGTCATGACGTGTCTTCGAAAGGCTACAAAGTTTGGATTCAATATAGTGACGTCCAAGTTATTAGCTGGTACATGTACTGTCAATGTAAAATAGGAACCCGTGTTGTTGGGACCTGTTGTCATGTCACTTCCCTTATGTGGTATCTTGGCATCGGACATTACAGTGAGAGCACTTTTGAGAGTCTTCGGGACTGGAGCAAATACCTACTTGATGCACAGGATATTCCAGAGCCACTGACAGTAGATGAAAGCGAGAGTGAAGATGAGAATGATGAAGAATAATGTTGTACAATTACTTTTACATCCATTTTGAAGTAAATAAGCTATTAATTGAAAAACCTTTCTCATTTTTAGAAAAACAAAGCTATTATTGCACTTTCAGAACGTCTTGAAAAGTCATAGTAATGTTTCCCAATTTTTAAAAGTAGAGTCCTGTTTGATTGATTCTATTCCTTTTACGTACATGTATTTACTTCGTATAAATTAAATTTTATGTTTCTAATTGCTACAATAAAAATCAAAAGGAAAAAAAGAAACTTTAAAATAAAGAAAACCCAATTAAAATCAATGCTCAATGTGCGATGTCCAGATTTGTGGTAACGTCAATCCATGACGTTATAGGTATAAAAACGTCGACGTCATGTCATTTGTTGAGAAAACAATGCCTAATCTAAAAGACAGAAGGAAGAAAACTAGAAAAGATAACGCTAAAATTTAAATTGTTTAATCATTTACAAACCCTAAGGTATTATTTGAGAATGTTTCATTTATTTCTAACTTGAGGCAGATTTTTGCCCTTAGAGCCCTTTCTTCTTTGATCAGAAAAACTTACTTGAGCCTTCGGTTCAGGTGAGCTAAAAAGTTATTTCAGCACTTACCTCAACATAGTCAATTCTGATATTTGGATACGGATACACACAGTCCATTTTTATGGTTACTTTATCTCCAAAAGTTGCTGTTTTTGGAGAGATGGTAATTCTGGTATAAGCTAAAATAGTAAGAGAATGAGGTATTACCCCCCTACAATTTTTTTTTATATATTTGAAAAAGGATATGAAAATATTGAAAACAAGAGGCCCATGGGCTTTATCGCTCAACTGAGTAACTTTGGCAATTCTGTCACTTAACAGATTTCCCCCTTTGTAATACCTGTCTGACCTTGACAATCCTAAAGGGTCGTGATTCAAACAATGTAGAATCTACACTCCCCCAGGATGCTTCCACTTAAGTTTCAGCTGTTTTAGTCTACTTGTCCTTGAGAAGAAGATGTTGAAAGTTTTTTTCCCATATACCGGTACTTCCATGTAAAACTTGGGTTCCCTATTGTGGCCCTACCCTACCCCTGGGGGTCATGATTTGAACAATTTTGAATCTACTAGGGATGGCAATCGATTTCAGAATTGCTAATTGATTAACTGCAATACATTCCGACAGATTAACCAGTAAGTCATATCAAGATATACATTTTGACATTTTCTTTTCATATACACAAGAAGGCTTCAAAAAGACGGTAGAAGTTACATTCTGTTTATTATTTTGATCGGGGTATTTAATGTACATAAGAGTATATTCTATTTCAATTTCAATAGAAAAGAAAAAATTAAGAAAACTATGAATCTTGCTTGAGAAATCAGACAGGGATAATTTTTTCCAACACAGATGTTAAAGAAGTTAATTCTGCACTAGCTGTCACCATAATCAAAACTATGTCTGAACTCTCCCTTTATTTACAATTTACAATGTTCTTTCTGATGATATAATTTAATAGATAACGACAAAATATAGACATACCATAATTAAAAGTGTGTAACATTTATGTTTCTAATATCATTAAATCCAGAAGTCTCTGTCGACTGAAGCTCTACTGGTTTGTACTTATAATAAAGGAAGACAATAGTAGCATTTGGGACTTCAAATTTTAAAAAAAGCAATATATACTATAATCATCCTTGATTAAGTCTCTTTATGTAGCAAGATTGCAATAAGACTACAATGGTAGGAGAAGCTTTTAATAACAAGAGACCCATGGGCCCCATCGCTCACCTGAGCACTGTGGCTAGGAAAAAGTAGAAATTGGTTTATTATTGAAAAGTTTAAATCCAAAAGTAGTCCCATGACCAATTATGGATTTGCTATTCTTGAAAAAGATTTTTAAAAAATTTCCCAGTATATTTCTTCGTAAAACTTGGTCGGCCATTTTGTACCCGCCCTACCCCCAGGGTCATGATTTGAACAATCAAGAATCTACACAACATGAGGATGCTTCCATATAAATATGATCAATTATGGCTTTTCTATTCTTGAGAAGAATTTTCCTATTTATTTCTACGTAAAACTTTGGTCGGCCATTTTGGCCTTGCTCTACCCCGAGGGGTCATGATTTAAACAAACTTGAATCTACACTACCTAAGGATGCTTCCATATAAATATGATGAATTATGCCTTTGTCATTCTTGAGAAGAAGATTTTTAAAGAATTTTCCTATACATTTCTATGTAAAACTTTGGTTGACCATTTTGACCCTGCCCTACCCTGGGGGTCATGGTTTGAACAAACTTGAATCTACACTACCTGAGGATGTTTCCACATAAGTTTTATCTTTCCTGGCACAGTGGGTTTTTAAGAAGATTTTTAAAACATCCCACCAAATTTTCATTAA
>NW_026926941.1:0-29215 GCF_032062105.1 Saccostrea cuccullata | reverse complement strand
TCTGTCATGGTTAACTTTAATGACAATGCAGAGTGAATCAGTAGATAACATAACTTGGGTGAATACAAGAATTGGTTCTGGTAATTAGTTAATATCACAAGCAACATTTTGTGTCTGTTGGCATATTGACGTATGTAATTTTACAAATTAGAATTCAATTAAAGAAATATTATTATGATTCTACAGTTTAGCAATAAAACAAAGAGCTTTATTCGGTAATAACCAATATTTGCCCCCGAAATCAAACTTTGACGGAGAAATATATAATTATGTTCTTAAAAAGGGGAATATATGCTGACTTCAAAAGACTGAATATTTTCATGAAAAATGACGTCATATGTTTGAAATGACGTCATGAAAATGACGTAACTTGAAAATTTCCATGATTTCTACAGAAAAACGTATAAATTATCAATAGTTTGAGTTAAAGTCACCGAGCGCATGTCTGATCAGGCTCAATATTTTGATATAATGTATAGAATGATAATACTTATAACAAATGTAAATATTGTTCATGAGCAAACTTGCGCTCTATAAATTTTAAAGCTAAAACTGTTGAAATTTGTCCATGTTGTCCTCTTTCTAAAAAAATGATATAACATCGGACTAGTTTGTGACGTCATAAAAACAAAAATTGTGAATAAACTACTTTGAAACTATAATATGTTCTGTTAATTTATATTTCTCATACAAATTATAGAAAATCAGCATATTTCAAGAAGTTTTCAAAATTTGCCTTTTGTGGGGGCAAAGATATGCAATATACCGCTTATAGTTTTTTCCCCACTGAAGACATATTTGTATAATGATTTAATCTTGAAATTTACATTTGTTTACATTTTGAGCACATATTTGAATGCAAAAATTTCAAAAACTTTTTTGTAGTATTTTAAAACACTGAAAACGACATTTTGTAGGGGCAGTGATGATATCCATAAGCTGGCAAAGTCGAATAACTCTAACTTCTATGTCACCATCACTTCAAGAATGATATAATTTTGCATGAACTTTATCAACAGTTCTCTGATGCCGAGAGGAATATTTACAGAGTCTTTATTGAAGAACCAGTAAACAATACGAGAAAGAGAGAGACAGAGAGAGTGATAGTTGGCTGATTTTCTCCTTAATCATATAACCATCAATTTGCTTAGTTGCACAATTCTTATTTAATATTAATGTCATTTGTTTGTTGATATGTGGTCTTTTTAAATCTAATATTTATGAAGACTAATTACTCTTAAAGAGGTTTGATTCATTTGCATAATTAGATGTATGGAATCCTTTTAGTGTGTTCTGAATAAATAATTATTGTCATACGAGTGACGTAAACATGTCCTTTTCAAACTCAACACTTGGTTTAATACCTAATTGTAAGCATTGATATTTGTTTGAACCATGACTTAGAATTTCGTTAAATGGCCTATAGTTATATTATATTAATGATACGAGGGTCGTTCAATAAATAATGCAACATGTCATCTAAAAGTAAGAAAAGTACGTAATACATATTCTTAATAGTTTCAATCCCTAAAGGCATTCCCTGTTACCAGTTACATGTGTCTCAAGTCTTTGAATCCATGAACAGAAATCCTCAGCATACTCATCTTTAGGGGTGCCCCAAAGACACTGAGGAATATCATTTCCAATGACATATCTAACATTGTACAATCTTCCTTTGATTGTTTTCATGTGTTTTGGGGACAAAAAGATCTCACAGTGTCTGCGATTAAACTAATATGGGTCATTGAAAAGTCGTGTATACTTTCTTTTCTTCAAGATTTTATTTTTTCTCTAAGAGTATATCCAGCTGTGTTGTTAAGCACAGGAAAAATACCATGGTCACCGAATTTTGGACTTCCTTTGCAAAAAATCTGTTCAACTTTCCTTTATGCGATTTGAAGATAAAACTTACTATTGCTATTCCTTCATTTGGATGCATGTTCACGTTTTAATGGACCTCTTTAAATACATGAAATTAATTAAACATGTTTGCAGCCATTACTTCTCTTTATCCTAATTAAATGACACACTTTTCTTTGATTCCTCATTTTTTATCATTAATCATATATTACGACTATAATAAGAGCATCAATGTTTCGTCATACATTAAGCAAGTTTATCAATTCTTCAATTTTGTTTAAAAATGTGTTTTGAAGTAAACCGTGTGCACATTTAACGAATGTTCTCTCTTGGACATTTGTGAGAAAATAGGGCACCTATATGATTGAAATATTGTTATATGTTGTTCCTTTGTCCGAATTCTACAAAATGCTGTGACGATTTAATGTTAAGTATTTCAACAATGTCTTTCCATGTAAATATAGCATTTTCAAATTACATGTGGCACACAAGACGATATTTTGTGATGTCCCCACAAATTTTAATTGACGATATTGACTGTTATATTTGAACCCTTGTTTTTTTCTTCCGAATTATTGAATCCATCTGAAAAGTATACAGCCTTAAAGATTATTTTTTTCCACTTATAAAAATTCTATCTTAAATATGAGGTTTGCGGCGATTTATGTAAAAAGCGCAGTTTTCAAATACGCACTGATTTTCATCTTCTTGGCGAAGATCATTTATAAACAGTTTTCAGCTCAGTGTAGTGACCATGCTTACTTTAAAAATGAATTTCTTTGCGGTGACACTATGAAAATTAGAGGGGTTTTCTGTGTTTAGTAGATCTTAAATAGAACTTTTCAAATATGAACAAATAAAATCAATTGCCTCAACATTTATTATGATATACTGAGTATTGCATTACTTATTGAACGACCCTCGTAACTAATAACTCATCACTACATGTTTTAATCTTTAGGGAAATTGATCTGTACAGTAGAAGACATTTTGCTTTCCTGAGTTAAATAATTCATAAGTGAAAAACAATTAAATAGATTATCCAATCTGTATGTACTGGTCCCAGTTGACAAAGCAGATGATGTCATTGTCATTGGTTGTATTTTCTTAAATTAAGTGGATGCAATATTCTTGTCATCAAAGAGAATTTATTATTTCCCGGTAAGTGAAATACTGACTGTTGTTTTTGTAAGTAATTGTAAGGACATAATTTTGACATTTTATTGTCGACAGCTCTTTACGTTTATTTTTTTTTTCTCATAAGAAGGAGCAAATGGAATGTGTGACGGTCAGCAGGGATTGTTCATTCATTCATAGCACTGTTGCAACCACTATTGAAATAACGACCACTATTGAAATAATTATATCAATAGTGGTTGAGAGTGCATATCAATAGCAAACATAGTTCATAACCACTATTGAAATACAACCACTATTGAAATAATTATATCAATAGTGGTTGAGAGTGCATATCAATAGCAAATATAGTTCATAACCGCTATTGAAACACAACCACTATTGAAATAATTATATCAATAGTGGTTGAGAGTGCATTTCAATAACAAGCATAATTCATTACCACTATTGAAATACGACCACTATTGAAATAATTATATCAATAGTGGTTGAGAGTGTATTTTAATAAGACACATAGGTATACGTAATTACCACTATTGAAATACGACTACTATTGAAAAAATTACCGGTATTTCAATAGTGGTTCTGATTTATTTTGATAATTAACATAGGTTTCAACCACTATTGAAATAATAATCACTTTTGAAATAAATTTTAATATGGATTAAATTATGATTTTAGTTTGTAATATTATCAGCAACTATCAAAATAATTATTTAAATCACTTTTGAAATTATAATTTCAATAACTATCTATATCTTCATTTAAGGACAGATGATGCAAACAAAATATGGATGCCTGGATTGGTATATATTTTTTGGTCTGATTTCATTGAAAATGATTCCAAAAAATATATTTCAAGAATATAATTAAATTATAAACCTTCCTTATTAATTCATACACTTTAATTATTAATCTATATGCTTTTCACCCATAATCCAATTTTTGTAAAATTTGGATACAAAAATTACGCGGTGAATTTTTTTCTTTCAAAACTTGTCGTATTTTAATAGTGGTTGAAACCTATGGTAATCATATTGGAAAGCACCCTTCCCCACTATTAGATAATTATTTCAATAGTGCCCGTATTTCAATAGTGGTTGAAACCTATGGTTATCATATTGAAATGCTTTCTCACCCACTATTGAAGTAATTATTTCGAGAGTGGTAGTATTTCAATACTGGTTAATATCTATGTTTGTTATTGAAATGCACTCTCAACCACCATTGATTAAATATTTCAATAGTGGTCGTTATTTCAGTAGTAGTTGCAACAATGCACTCTCAACCACTATTGATAAAATTATTTCAATAGTGGTCGTATTTCAATAGTGGTTACGAACTATGTTTGTTATTAAAATGTACTCGCAACCACTATTGATATAATTATTTCAATAGTGGTTGTATTTCAATAGTGGTAATGAATTATGTTTGCTATTGATATCAACTCTCAACAACTATTGATATAATTATTTCAATAGTGGTTGTATTTCAATAGCGGTTATGCACTATGTTTGCTATTGATATGCACTCTCAACCACTATTGATATAATTATTTCAATAGTGGTTGTATTTCAATAGCGGTTATGCACTATGTTTGCTATTGATATGCACTCTCAACCACTATTGATATAATTATTTCAACAGTGGTTGTATTTCAATAGTGGTTATGAACTATGTTTGCTATTGAGATGCACTCTCAACCACTATTGATATAATTATTTCAATAGTGGTCGTTATTTCAATAGTGGTTGCAACATAGCACCATAACTTAGATGTTTGAAAGGTCAATGTTTGCTCACCTACTAAATTGTATGTTTTGAGGACACTTTGGGCTTGAACATTGTTCGTAATTTGTATATAATTCCCTTTAAATAAATCGGTATAGAAATCATCGAAGTTCCCGACCCACAAAATACTACCTTGTGATGGAAGTATGTATTTCAAAGTGTTTACCATCACAAATGATACACAGCTTTGTATTCAACGTTGACTAAAATTATTAATAATAATACGTTACTTTAAGAGATTGACTCTATTAGTGCGAGGGTTCTAGAGCGCAGCATTGTGAAGGCTTGAAAAAGGGGGCGGGGCCTAATTTATACGGGAAAAGTTTACTGTGACGTCACACAAAAATATGACTTTTATGTATTTCTCATGATACCCGAAAATGAAATAATATGCAACTTTTAACTGTATTAGCATAATAAACAACAATAGAACTTATCAATGCATTAAAAAAACTTTGCTAGTTAAATCCCATGTAGCTTGTTATAAACAAGGCACTGATCGCGATGAACTTGTAAACATGACGTCATTTGGTAAGAAGACGTATTTCATGTGCTGTGAGAAGCAGATTGAGGAACTTTTTAACAATAAAAAATGCGTTTTATTATTAAACGGAATATTATTTACAAGTTTTAAATGGTCGATTAATATTAATGCATATCCTTTGTTTAGTGCGATTATTCATTAACTATGAGGAGAATGTATTTTATTAATTATGTCGTGTTTTTATGTACAGTTTACGTATATTTTACATCGAGATGCGTCATAAAGTCGTACTTTCGCAAGGGTATACACTGAGTAGATCTGAGTTTAGTAGTGCGCCGCGTGAATGGCCGCACATTTTTGCTCTCTGATTTTATCAATTATTTTTGTGTTATTCTGTGTGCAATTCTGTGGATTTTTATATCAGCATGTTGGTAAAGACTTCAAGAACAAGATTCACTTGTTCGTTTGCGGATGTTTTAGCATTCTTGTGCATATTTTATGGATTTATATTCAAACTTTTGTCGGTGAACCAGGGTGAGTTGAAATCATGCAAAGTGCTGACCGTGACTCCTATTGTGTACACCCCTGCCGAGTTAAAGTCGCTCAGGTATAACAATACCATGTCGTCTGTCAGGCTTAATGAAAATGTAATGCATGAAATAAAACTATTTGGAATTAAACGGCGCTACCGTGGTCACAGATCAAGACGAAGGAAACCGAAACAAAAAGACTGGAATAAGGGAGTTCATTTAGATTTGTTAAGACCTCTTAACAGAAGGCTAATTGATTACTCAATAGACAGAAATCTCTCAATCGCGGTTGTGAACACGCAATCAATATGTAAGAAGGTCGAAGAATTCATTCATCACATTATAGAAAACAAACTAGATATTTGTTGTGTTACTGAAACTTGGTTAAACGACAGTAATCCGAAACACAGAATTGTGAGATCCGATCTAAATATAACTGGATATACTTTTATTGATGTACCCCGAAAATCCCGATCTGGTGGCGGAACTGGAATTCTATTTAGAGACACACTTCAAATCAAAGTAATTGACTCTTGTCAAAAAGATTCATTCGAACACTCTTTGTTTGAACTAGTTTTTAATTCCACGACTATACATATTTTGGTTGTATATCGTCCCCCATACTCGAAGGCCCATCCAGTGTCTACGGCAAAATTCTTTGACGAATTTACACCCTTTCTTGAAGAAATATTATCAACCCATCGCACGGTTATAATTACAAAAGACTTTAACATTCATTATAATAAAACTAATGACTTAGACACGATCGCTCTAAATGAAATGTGCAATGACATGGGTTTAGTGCAACTTGTCAACTGCCAAACGCATCGATCTGGAAACATACTTGATCTGATCATGATCCGAAACAACGACAAAATAGTGTTGTCCGAACCGACCGAAAATTTTCAGATAAGTGACCACTGTTTCATTCATACATATGTATCTCTTCCTAAGCCCAAGATAACAAGGGAAATCAGAAAAGTTAGAAAACTAAAGGACATAGACGAAACGCAATTTCAGGCAGATCTAATCCAATTCAACGAAAGTGCCATCAAATATGAAAATTTAGAAGATACAGCAAAGTTTTACAATTCAGAACTCAGAAATATTTTAGATAAACACGCTCCGGAAAAAGAGAAAATTGTTACTATTCGACCTTCCCTACCATGGTTTACAGAAGATTCGCGTCTCCTTAAAACACGTTGCAGGTCAGCGGAACGAAAATGGAGAGGAAACAAAACCCCGGATAATGACCACGCCTTCCGATGTGCTAAACGAGCCTACAGGAAAAATCTCAGATACAATAGGTATCAGCATATTAACTCAAACATAGCCGAATGTGGAAATGATTCTTCAAAAATGTATAAATTAATATTTGGATTGATTGGCAGAAAAAACTGCAATCCTATGCCGCCTAACGCCAGCGATGCATCACTGGCGGAGGAATTCAGTTCCTTCTTTATGGATAAAATTTTAGCCATTCGCAAAAGTTTAGACGATTTTGAAAAATTTGACCCAAACTTCGGACTTAAATGTACACAAGAGTTTAATACCTTTGATCCTGTTTCAGATGAGGATGTTTTACGTGTGATTAAAAGTTCTAAGCCCACTACCTGCCCAACTGACCCAATCCCGTCAAAATTAATAAAACAATTTTCTGATGTGATATTGCCAACAATTGTTTTCATAGTTAATAAATCACTAACATCTGGTTTATTCGCTAATGAATGGAAAACTGCTATAGTTCGACCCCTGTTGAAAAAAAGCGGTTTAGATGTGATTTTGAAAAACTACCGTCCTGTAAGTAATTTAAGTTTTATATCAAAAATTGTGGAAAAATGTGCTCTGAACCAATTTATGAAATATCTGGAATCAAACAGATTACTACCTAGCTATCAAAGTGCATATAGAAGAGGGTTCAGTACCGAAACAGCTCTCCTGAAACTGTCATCAGACATTCTGTGGAAAATGGAAAAACAGGAAGTTACTGCCTTAGTCGCATTGGATCTCTCTGCTGCATTCGACACAGTCGACCATGCCATACTTAGCAACGTGTTAGAAACTACTTTCGGAGTATCTGAAGTGGCTCTTCATTGGTTTCAATCATACCTTTCGTTCAGGAAAGCCGAAGTGCATATCAACGCGTCTAAATCACAGCCTAGATGTCTGAACTTCTCGGTACCGCAAGGCAGCATATGCGGACCTGTGTTATATACCGTGTACGCGAGTACGCTACAACATTACATCAAAGATTCAGGTGTGTCATTATTAGGTTACGCAGATGACCACTCTGCATACGACAGTTTCAATCAAAAGAGTTTCGCTGATGAGAAACGTGTAACAACAAATTTAGAAAAAGTGTTGGTTACCATCAATGACTGGATGAATCTGAACAAACTAAAACTTAACCCTAGTAAAACTGAATTTGTACTATTTGGCAGTCAACAAATGTTATCTCTATCATCTTCCATTTCCCTTAATGTAGTGGATACGGTTGTTAATTCATCTCCTTGTATCAAATATCTTGGATGTTATCTGGACGAAAATTTAACTTTCAAAAAATTTGTCAGTGAAAAATGCAAAACAATTTCATTGAATTTGTTCTTGATTAAACAAATTCGCCAATATCTTAGTGATGATTCGTGTAAACAAATTGTACAGTCCCTTGTCACTAGCCATTTAGATTATGCAAATAGTGTCTTGTATGGATTGCCAGAGTGTACCATTAAAAGACTACAGTTGTTGCAAAATCGTGCTGCAAAGCTTGTGTTGAAGCTGAGGTCTACGGATAGTTCTACTGAAGCACTCAAACGACTACACTGGCTACCGGTACACTACCGCATTAAATTCAAACTTGCATGCATTGTCTTCAAGTGCATTAACGACAGTGACAGCCCACAGTATCTTAAAGAAATGCTCAGTTTACGAACATCATCATATGGCATTCGATCCGTAAATCCTGCAGCGAAAACATTGAACGTCCCGTCCGTAAGACGCAAAACTTTTGCCTCTAGGTCTTTCGCGGTAGCTGGACCTTCGATTTGGAATGAGTTGCCAACGAACGTTCGAATGTTAACTGATTACTATATTTTTAAACGACATCTCAAGGCGTTCTACTACACCTGTGCTTTTAAATAACATTTAATTGTGAACACTAGTATATTTTATTTAAACAGCCAGTGAACATTTAGACTTTATTTGATATTTTAACATATGCATTGTTTTTTATTATATGTATATATGCTATTGTATGTACAGCGCCATTGATTGCATACTATATGTAAAATTGAGCGCTTTAACAAATTTTAATAATAATAATAGATCTTAACCATTTTTTGAATATAGATGAAGGATATTTTTCTTAACTTGAAAAGTGCTGCTGCTTTCTTTAAATCGAGGGCGTGATTTTATAAGTACAAAAAAATATTTGGTAAAAGTCAAACATATTTTGACATTGGCTTATTTACCTGAAAATTTAACTATTAAAACGCGAATTCTATTCAAAGCAGCAGCAATTTTCAGAAACTACGAAGTATGCAGAAACAATTAATAGCGTAAATTTTTAATTTCAACTAGGGTATGCCCTTGCGATATTGAAATTTTTGAATGACCTAAATTCCGTACACGTACTATGCATTCATCACGTGACTGTCCATCGATGGGACCAAACTTCATACAGTACAGAGTGGGATATACTATGCTATTTCCATAAGTATTCAAGTTATGTGATAATAAAACAGCTGAATTAAAATAAATTCTGTTTAAAAAAAAAATCCCCCTTTTTTGCACGTCTGTTTTCTGTTGATTTCTTAGTAGACCTTAACAGTGCTGCGAGGGGTCAGATGTTTTTTCCTGATATCTTTAAAAGTATGGAGTATTTGAAATATATTAAAGAAGCAAAACTGTTTAAAATGTCAAGCTAAATCTATTGTGATTGTTAAAAAAACGTCCGGTAACGTCACTTCCATTGAAACCGGAAGTAGACAGAAAATGTATGTTATTGACAAGTTTTTATGGTTACATCTGTCACTGGGAGCATAATACTTAATTTTCCGTCCGTCGTCGTCACTTCCAGTGGAACTGGAAGTAGCAAAACTGCTTGATTTTGCATTAATTAACATAGATTTGGAGGATATTTACTATTTTTGGATGTCATTACTCATTTTGTTTTTAAATGAAAGTAACTCCCGGACAAACAGGACGGAAGACCTACTCGTTGCTTTGCAACGACCTTTGCTCTAGTTAAGGTTTTCCGTTTCCAAAGGAAGACCTTATTGTTTTCGTTTGGTTTCTTTTTCCCTATTTTCATTCTTTTTATTCCTACTGAATTTTGTGCAGGACAGGTCTCGGAAATGGCTCGGTCGATTTTCATGAAACTTTCAGATCTGATAGGTATTGGTCTGATCCTTATTTGAAATATTTTATATTGATGACTTCACTTCTGGTCGTGAGATATGGACGATTTTCTGATTTTGCGAAGGGTCAGATTGTCCTGGCAATCACTCCAAAACTAATGGAGATATTCAGTTGAGATTTTCATAGAAGGTAGAGGGAGGATAGTAGAATTACTTTATTGAGTCTATATCTTTCCAGCGCAAAAGGATTTGAAGCTCGCCTGGGCTGGAAAAATCGATTCACAAATATCTCGAAAAATTTGATACATTTTCTTTCATATTTTTGTTCCTGTGAATAATTTGTTAAAGGATATATAATTAAAGTTGTTAAAAAATACAAGTTCTTTCATTTGGTAAAAAAAAGGATCTGACCCCTCAAATAAGGAGCATAGAGGGGCCATCTATAACTCTTTAACTGCTAAATTTTGCTTCTTTATATCTTGAAAAAGAGAAATATTTTAATAAGCAGTATTGAATTAGAAAAATGCTCAGAATCGTATTCTTAACAATATTCAACCATTTAATTTATCCAAAACGACCACATTAAGGACTTGAGGGACTGGCCTCTATATATTTCTATTTTGCATAGCTCGAAAACGAAAAGAAATTTTATGAATACCGGTAGTTGTTGAACAAAAAAATCTTTCAAATCACGAGCCTTATCATTTGATATGAAGACAAAGGGATGACCCCTTAAATAAGGGACCAAGAAGGGCCAAGACTTTTATATATAACTATTAGATAAAGTTATCTAAATCAAAAGAATTTCATCAAAAGAGAGAAAGCTTGATATCATTATTTTTTAACAAAGATAATAGTCAAAATCATATTCCATTTTATAGAAAAAACGGACGGAAGACCTACTCGTTGCTCGCAACGAGAGCTCATCTAGTTATTATTTTGTCGTCCCGAACGAAGTCGCGGAACATATTGCGATTGTACGCATGTTTTTGTTCTACAAGCTGTTTCTCAGAGATGACTGGTACAATATTCCTGAAACTTGCCTCAGAGGAGAATCACTGGTTGCAGTTGTGTTATGTGGTCATTCACTTTCGTGAATGGCTACCGTTGTCATGGAAACCTGCAAAAAGCGACGAATTTTGTCCGCGAGTGTTCTCTCTGGTCCCTTGAACTTTCCTCATGAAATTTTATTGACGTGATGATTAGTATCCGTAATTATGCTTATTGGATTTAACAATTGTATATTGTCAATCGTTCCCATGGAAACAGGGGAAAAGTAAAAATTCTTTAACTTTGATTTTTAAATCAAGTAATTAAAGTACTGATACGAGTTGATGGTTGTCCAAGCTTAGCAAATGGGTACTTTTTTGTCAAGGAGTGTTCTTGTTAACTGTTCAGCCGATGTAGGTAAAACCTTTTAGGGTCAGTAGACATGTTATGTAGATTTGCGTAATCAATGCCATTTTGCGCGCATGTGCAACACGTGAAATGACCAGTATAATAGATATACCCTAAACTTTTTTTATTTTTAATGAAATGCTTTGAAACTCATAATGTGAGAATATATTAGTAGTAAGACATGATGACATGGTCAAAATAGCACGATCTCACGGGCATACACGTGCGCTTTGCTCTGACTGGTTGAAACTAAAGTCATAATATCTTTCTTGTTTTTGGACAAAATCCTTTGAAATTTTGAACATAGTCATACACTATGAAGATCTAAAGCATGATGTATAAGAATTAACATGAAAGCATGTGCATGTAGTTGTGCTGCAATCGTATGGGCTGAAACTTTAAATGTTTATAATTTTCTGGGTCCTCAACAAAATGGGATGAAAATTAGTTTTTAAATAAGTATAATGGATTCCTACATTAATCTACTATTAAATATGAATGCAAGGACATGCCTGCATGCAGAGCGTGCGCGAAATACGCAAAATGACCAATACATTTGAAAAACGGTTACATTTAAAATTTTATGATTTCTCACGATATGTTAATGGTTTAGACAGCATGTTCATCTTGCATGTGATTGCACGCGCACGTGATTGCACGTGCGTGCGCGTGCAATGCGTTACATGACATATAGTTGATATCATCTTTCATAATTCTTTTCTGAAATCCTTCCATACTGAGCATATTTTTTTTTTTAAGTCTTACAGGAAAAGCACTAAAAGGGAGTTAGGGATCGTTTTGGGAAATCCGTAACGGTCCTGTTACAATTAACACTAGTTAACATTCAATTGTCAAATAAGTCTTTTGATGGCGTGTCATAGGCATCATCTAAGATACAGCGCGCTGGCTTAAACTGTTACTTATAAATCCTCTCGAAGCTAGATATTGATGCATTACCTCAAACTATGAAACTGTATTCAAATGATGGCATTATATAAGCATTATAGAGCATCTTTTTTGTATTAATTGGAAGATATTTCTTAATCCTGCGTAATACATATATTTACCCAATACGGCTTTACAAACAGCATTGATATGTATATCAAAATTGATTGAATTATCAATATGAATTGCAAGTAATTTTTCATTTGTGACACTCTCAAGAATTGATCTGAAATTTGTAAATTTAGATTTTGGTTTCTCAGTTTTGACGGTCTCTGGTGTGTCGATAACAATAAGCATTTTGTTTACTAGTGTTCAAAATCATGTGTCTGGGAAAACCCTGTTTCTGTATTACTTATGTCCGAGGATAACATATTTTGAATGGAATAAACATTACCCTCATAAAAGTGAAGAGTAGGTCGTCCTCAAATTAGTCAATATACGATTTTCAATGAAAAATGAAGATCATTGATGTAAAATAAGAAAAGAAGTCGACCTGAAAGTGATCCCTTTGGCACTCTCGCTGTGACTATTTTTTTTTTCAGATTTTATAATTCCACGTTAAACACCTTGATATTTACTGTTCAAAATTGAGGCAACCAATATCACTGCTTAAGAGTCAAAATTTTAATCAAAATATTATGATTCACAAAATCAAAAGCCTTACTGAAATCATAAAAGGTTACACCGACAAGTTCACCAGTATCTGTTGTTTGAAATCATTTATCAATTAATTTAGTAAGAGCAGTTAAGTAAAACTAGAGGTACTGTGAGCAATGAGCTTACTAAATGCTACCCCCGCCTCCCATATAAGTATAATTACAAAGTCCATGTTTTCCTGTAGCCGGGAAACCCAAAATATGTATCAGATCAAAAAATAAAATAGGAGGTGCACAATGGCAATATGTAATTAAGATTCTGTAAAAGGTTTCATTAATTTCACTCAGTGGTATAACGAGAGTTGCGGATAATACATGGGTACCCAAAGCGTAACAGACAAACGGACGGACAGCTTTTAAGCGGGGGTTATAATAAAAGTCTGATAAGAATTTAGGGATGAGATTATCAACATGGTTTTCGATCAATTTCGACAGATGTGGGAGGAAAGATAATGTCCTATGATTACCAGGATCAAGTCTCCTTTTCTGTAAATGTGCGTTACCTTTGCAAATTTTAATTCATTCCTTTAGAAATACTGACATTGATAAAATGAGTGATAGATTTGTGTTTTTCTTTTGCAGCGAGTTTTAGCAGGCGTGTACCTATGGTATCGGCACCAGCCGATTTTTAAAATCAAGTTCGATTAATAATTGCATCTTTCCAGTTTAAAACCATCTTAAAATCAAAAGGAGTTTCTAGTTGGATGAAAAATATGGAGATAACGAACAGAAATCAATCGTAAAAGACCACTTAAAATTACAAATTTTGGAGCAGAGCAAACACAAACCTCTAAAATCTAAGAAGTTGGATCATATAGGAGTGAGCACCCTCTGCCAAACGCTCACACTCGATGTGTGCTCCTTGTCATAATCGGACAATAACGAGAAAATCCAAAATTCTATCGACAATACAGTTTGTAAATAATAGTTTTAAATTGGTACAAAAACTGTCAGTCAGCATTTGATTAATTGATAGATTGTATATGCTGACAAGGTCATTTATCGACCATATAATTTAGGAAATTGTGACTTTATTTTTTAAAAAAAAGACGTAAATGGTAGTCTAATAACCAAGCTCTATGCATGAAATAAATTCCAGAAAACAACCCTTATTCAATTTTAACTTTTTCCGTACATTTATTGTATATTTGTATATATCAAAACTCCTGCTGGCGTTACAGAAAAAAAATATTATTAGGTCTTAATGTTAAACTATGTAATAAGGTTCCACATGATAATTTTTCGATGTTATTTGAAAGCTCTCGAGATTGCAGAGGCAATCCCTTATAAGGGAGCGTAAGTTTAAGGAAGCGTGGCTTTTTTTCAGTAAATGATGGATGCTGCAGTATGGAATTTTAATGAAGAAATTTTGTGATTAATGTAATTTCAAAGTATTTACTTGTCTAAAGAAATTTGCATCATTATGTGTTTTAAATCTACATTTCACTTACCTCCGAGTACTAAACAAGTTTAAACATAGCAGCATCATAATATTGGGCATTAATAGAAAATTATAGCAAACATTATCTAAGTTCTGCAAAAATCATTTCGTCTTTATTATTGCATAATAAAAAAGTTTAATTCAAATGGATATTTTTGGCTAGTTTATCAAATGTTCTTGTGTCCTATATGAATTGCTTTATTAATCATTTTTATTTTGTCTGATATCGTACGCCGGAACTGTGGAGTAAATATAAACTTGGATTTTAAGAACTGAAATGTTAAGGATATACTAGTATTGTAACAAAAACAACAAAATATGTGATAACAAAACATTTTAAAGTGTCTAATTCATGTGTGTTATAATAACAAAAATATTCAAATATGTTTCAACACAATAAGAATAAATTACACAAAAATATTACGTCGTGAAAACAAATATATTTATATACAGCTTAGGGCACTTTTTAGCTCACATGGTTCTTCGCACAAATTAAGGTCACATCGTTACAATGTACGTGTGTGTAACGATAAGGTCACATCGTTACAATGTACTAGTGTAACAAGGCAATACAATATATCTTACAAGTGATTTATAACTTTTTTTAATGTTATTTCACCTACTTTAGATATAATTTATGTACATTGATAAGTTAGACTTTGATATGCTCTTTGCTGATGGGTTATGATAGTTTCCGAGTGGATTTTTTAGAGTTTCTGGTCAAATGTAGCCGTCTTTCTATCTGTTCTTTTGTTAACAGTTCTTTGCCTTGCCTAAACACAAAAACAATGCAGCTCCTTTTAAGATGTGCTCGGTGTTGTCTACGTCCTTCTAAGATGTGCTCGGTGCTGTCTACGCCTACCTAAGATGTACTAGATGCTGTCTTCATTCCTCTTAGATGTGTTCGGTGTTGTCTACGTTTTTCAAAAGATGTGTTCGTTGTTGTCCGAAAATATTAATTAAAAAATAAATAATGCAATGATGATGTATTGTGTTACATTAGCATTTGGAGGCTAATGTGTCAAAGTTGAAAAAAATAATATATTCTAAATAATTTCTGAGAATCATAATAATGTCATCAGACAATTTTTTCTTATTTTTATTTCGAAATAACTGATTTTCTTCATTCAGGAAAATATATGTATATATATATATATATATATATATATATATATATATATATATATATATATATATATATATATATATATATATATTTGGAAGTAGACATTTAAGGTCAATGAATTGATCATTCCAGATTTTATTTTTTATGCGAACTGGAACGTTAGCACCCAAAGGAATACCATTGTCAACTGATAATGGGGTAGAATGTGTGCTGTTACCATTACATGTATCTGCCTCTGACTCACCTGAACCTGAAAATAACTGTTGCAGGGTGTTTACCAAATTTAGACTACTTGGATCGCTAGAAGAGGTACTTGATGCAGAGGGTACAGCCTGTGAAGTAGAGGGAGTAGCCTGAGAAACGATATTATTTGAGGAAGCACTGCTTGGTGTCAAAGCCTGTTGTTGTCTAAGAATTGCTGCTGCAAGCTGGTCATAGTCAATTGGAGGGTTGTTGTTGCAGCTCGCTTGAGTAGCTGATGAACTGGCATCAACTGCGTTGCCCAATGCCGAGTCTACAGGGGGTGCCTGAGCTGGTTGGCTGCGTAGTTTCATCCTCTTTTTTGGTGGCATATTTTCTACAATAAGTCTGAGCAGTTGTAATTGCCATAGGTGTTAATATAATCATGATCAAAGTATTAATAATGTTAGCCATTCAGCTATAAGCACATGTTATGCACCAACATGTTACATATTTTCCATCTTTGTCATTTGTAAATAAATTGTTTATAAGGCATTTGAGCCAATCATATCACATAATAATTGTCAGCTTGAAAACAGGTCATGTATATGGTCAAATCAAAATTCATCATAAGTTGCAGCTCATAAAAAGGAAAAACAAAAACAAAAAACCTGTGCTCATTCCACTAACAATGGAAATGCACTAGAAAAAACAAACCTAGCTGCATTTAACATCATAGTGACAATGACAGCCAACTCTCTTATGTTATAAATAAATAAATTCCTCCCGACCTTCATTATATATCGGGAAGGTAAAGAAAATTAAGCTGTCACCGTCATATGCATAAAAAACATTGGAAGGCAACCACTTTATAAATAAATAAACAGATCTTCCCAACCTTCATTAGATATTGGGATGATTAAGAAAAACAAACTCCTTTTTTTTAAATAAACAAACAGATCTTCCCAACCTTCATCAGATATTGGGAGGATTAAGAAAAACAAACTGGAGCCTTCATAAACATATGGTGGAATCAATGACGATTCCCAAGGAATCAACTGAAGATTCCCCAATTCTGACCGATACTGACACTGACCGCATGACAATAAATCAGGCGACATAATGTGCAGAAACATGTCGAGGTTTACATTGAAATTAAATAAGCATTCAAGCAATTGCCAATATCATATTTATACGAGGGTTGTTCGAAAAGTTCGAGGACGATGTCAATCTTCGTTATATTACTCACCAGAAATTTTAAATTAGCACAATATGATATGTAAAAATATTTGTTTTGTTGATGTGTGAAGTTTCATTCCATTCGATTTAATAGAAATCATTTTACTTCAATTTAAATTCAACATGTTTTGTACCCGCGGAGCACACTGAACGGCAATGTAACGTCAAAACATAGCGTCAAGAATTTCTAAAAATAAAAATCCCTTTACATTTCACACAGTACAATCCAATGCCCACTCATTTAATCCTTTTTCTAATACTTTACATTTATTTTTTAAGAATTGCTCTTATAAGATAATTTACTTTGTTAAAGTTTTAATTTCTTTTATTACTTAACTTTGCTTTCACAGGACAAGCAACTCTGAAGCGCCTATGTCTTTCTTTGACGTTCCAACTTTTTAGAATTATTGGTAAGATTTTTACAGTTAAACCGTTTCTTCAAGGATTGTTCTCATCCGAGACAGAGTCTCTGTCACTCATATACTGCTCGTACTATTTGTACACACAAGCACAACTCGCTGGTGACATATTTTCTTGATTCCTCCAACATTTTTAGAGTTTATTCAGGATTTTTCCTGAGAAAAACACAAAAATGCATCTTTATCTTCTGCTCCGTGACGTTCTAAAACGTCATCGTTTTTGCCATTTTCAATAAGGACTACCTATCTTCTCAAGTTGATTTCTTTTCAACAAAGCAAAATATAAAGCCATAATTTGGTATACGAATCGATGTAACAATTCTTAATTTGAATTTCTATGTTGTTTTCGTTTTTCCTCCATTTTACAGAGAATATGACTACAGACATTATTTAGTGTATTGTCTGTAACTTACTAAATTTTGACCTGCTCCGCAACCCGATTTTTGCATTTTAAAAATCTGAATAAATTTTGAATTAATCGTAATATTTTGAAAAAAATTAATACAAATCATTTGGATTTACTGTTAAAATATTTCTACCAAATTTGGATAACATATGACGTCAAATAAAAAAGATATGACAGTTGTCCACGAACTTTTCGAACAACCCTCGTATATTGAAAAATATAGCAGAAACATATTGCAAAATTTCCATCACATGCACAGTCATTTATCAACATATGTGCATGTTTTACTTATCCTTTTCTCCCACCCTGGCAGATGGGAGGCATGGAGGACAGCACTCTTATGCTCTGGAGGTATTTCCTCATGACCCGGTGATCGTGACTGCTGTCTTTGAGGTGGACCCCATCGCTGGCCAAGAATTTCATTTCTGGATCCCAGAAGTCGTGATGGTGCCAGAACAAAATGTTGCTGGTAGATCGGTGGCACTGATCATGCAGGAGTTTATTAGTGTCAATCACTTTAAAATTATAGTGGTATACTTTGGATGGATGTCTGCGTAATAACTGTCCAATTATTACAAAGGAAAATTTGTTAGTTAACAGTAAGAATTGCGCTAACGACATAATATTCCGAGCGACCTTGTTTGGTGTTGCTTGTGGATTTGACAAATCATTCCCGCCAATTTGCATAAAACAAATGGCGCCCTCAATACGTATGCCCTGAAAGTTTTTGCAATTCTCGAGAGTTGGCTAGATCTTGTGTCTTGAGGCCGCCCCTGGCTCTAATTAACACTTTAAATTTATCTTTATATAGTCGTAAGTTATCAAAATCTGGTTCAACTGCATAAGTTTGCATCAAAATTCCGAGTCTCCTGATGAAGGAATGACCTATCACCACCACTGTGCGCGGTTTTGGATCATCAGTACTTGCCGCCTCCATGCCGACTTATACATTCAGACAATGAATCAAAGGTTCAAATAATTACGCACCTTAGATAGTGTCACAGCAAAATATAACTGTATATTAAATGATGAAATCGATATCCTTGTGTTTCTGCTGTTTAAAAATTTAATCACAACCTCGTGTTTCCACAGTCAAATATAATGGCCGATCACGCTGAACCCGATCTTAACAGGAGTTTATTTTTATGTCAAAACAATAAGTCGAGAACAACTGTAATTTCGTCTTTGTCAAACAATGTAAAAAAGATTGCATATAAAATATTTTATGGAACATAAAATTTTATATATATATATATATATATATATATATATATATATATATATATATATATATATATATATATATATATATATATATATTTATTATATATATATTCCATATTTTAAAGATAGCAAATCATTAAAAAAAAACACTTAGTAACATCACGCATAACAGGTGTTATTTAAGTGAAAAAACAGCGAACTTTTTGTTGTTATAGTTTAAATTACAGTTTCAAAAAAAACATTTATGACAATTCATATACTAACTTCAATAAAATCGATACTTAAACTGTAAAATATAGAGTACGTAACAGTTAGCCAATCGCTTTTCAGGCATTGATGAAGGTACGACATATATATTTGGCTGTTGGAAGTCCATTTGGCAAAATTTCACAGATTAACAAGAACGCAGCAGTCTTTTCTTGAAAGAAGAAGAAAAAATGAGCAGTCTGTGTGTTATCTCCTTAATTGTCGGGTTCTTGGCTTTATCTAAAGGGACCATTATTTCTCAGAAATATACCGCAAAACTTGTATTTGATGATAAGAAGTCAAAATGCTCATACATTGACAGAGTGCGCCGTGATGTGTCAAAGGGAGTGCGTCTTCTTTGGTTTTAACTCGCAAACGAAGAAATGTCGTACCCACAAGAAAAGTCTAACGTCTGAGCTGTCTGCGGAGGCCGGATGGAGATACTACTTGGATGACTGTATGTATTACATCTTATTTTTTTTTCTTTCTGTTTGCTTCTTTATTTTTTAAGGTCCCTCTCAAAAGACAGCATTTTTTCTTTTGACATTTCTTTTTAAGTGGTATAAGTGTATTTTCATCATAATTTGCAATAATATTCACTTAAGCTTTGTGACAAGGATCATTCTAAACCATTAGAAAATTATAAATTGTAATTAACTTAAAAAATCAACGTAAAAGAACTCACCTTCAGCTAGTTTCTTGAAATTGCTATCTTGTAAACAGCTGTCCTGAAAGCTGAGATGTGAATCTTGTGCCATAGAGAAGTAAACATCCTCTGTAGATCGGTCAGTTCCACCGTATGTTTCCTGTCCTGATCTGAACACGGAAAGTTTTAGGACAAATCATTGTAAAAATATAGGCCTTACAATCTATTAAAAACGTCAGTTTGAATTTGATAGGATACACTGTGTTGGAAAACATGCTTATTGTATCGACCTTAGAATTTACGAAATGTTAAAATTTCACATACATTATATCATACAAAAAGAAGATATATGATTTTACTGGACTTTTCAACATCTATTCTAATTTCCAAATTCTTTATCATCTGATTTGCAAATGGATTCCTCTTTGACATTTCTTTTAATCAACAGAGCATTGAAAATAGTTGTATTTTATTTTAAATACTTTTAATTATGTTATAAATCAGAGATTTATAGCAATTAGAAAACAAGAAAAAAAAGATTTTAGATAATGGAGAACTGTTTAACATAATCTGCATTGTACATGTAGTTTACATTTTAGCTTGGACAATTAATCTTAGAATATAAGGCAGGTATAATGTATCCTACCATTTTTTGCACATATTCATTGTGGTATTTTTTATAGTTATTCCTGTAGATTGTATTTTTTTTCTGTTTTAGTTCTCCCTAGAGATTGTAAGGATCTTCACGAGGACGGACAAAACATTACAGGGGTGCATGATATATACCCCTACAGTACCTTAACCATCCCAGTCACTGTCTACTGCGACATGACGACAATGGGCGCGGGATGGACGGTTTGTTGTTTATTCTAAAATTAAAAACGAATAATATATCTCACGTTGTTTTTGTTGTTTTCGGGATTGTTGGATAAATATTATTGTGAATATTTTGAGTTTATATCATAGTATATGATATTTTGTAGAAATAAATTGATTGTTATGCATATAAATTTCACAGGTAATTCAGAAACGCATAGACGGATCCGTGATCTTTGACAAGAACTGGACAGAATACAAAAATGGTTTTGGTTCACCAGAACAGAATGTCTGGGTTGGTAAGTGTCCATCTATTTCAAATTAGAAATATTTTATTCCTTCAAAGCTTGAGAAAAAATATCTTGTGGTAGGAAAAAAATAATGAATTTAGAACCAGGTAATGTGTATTCTACGATATTAACATATCGTGTTTAATTGATATCTCAAATATTAGAAAAAAAAGAAGAGAAGAAAATCATTGAGCGGCATATTTTTATGAGACCAAATTTTGTATTATTGTCTACAGCCAAGGAAAATAATTTGATCTTTTCATTACGGTAGATTCATATTTGTAATTGAATTAATTGCATTGCAATGGACTTTTTAGCTGATTTTAAATATTTCAATACAGGGAATGACGTAATACATCAATTAACCAAAGAAAACTCCTCTCTTTATGTTTCCATCACTCTCCAGAATGGCACAACGCTTTATGAAATGTACGACGGATTCTCTGTCTCCAATGAAACAGAGAAATATCAACTCTTTCTTGCAGGACCTGCCACGGGAACATTAGGTAAGTGTATCCACTTTTGATCGGAAACATATTCTTATTTAAAAAAGCAACAAACCTCAACGTGTTTCTCTTAAACATTTTTTCTATCAATGAAAATCAGCTGTGATATTCAATCATTCATAGTTGAACTAATAGGGAATAGAAAGTTTACAGACGGTCATTAATCTTAAATGTCAAACAGTTTACGAAAATTTGGTGATATAAAAATTCTTCAATCGGAAACATTCAAAATTCAAAATATGAAAAAGCTAAATTCAAGCATCTCAGTGCGTTTCACATTTACAATATGTATTTTTATTTGATGAATCTATATTATTATTTAAAATATTTACAGGTGCAGCATATACCAACTCGTTATAATTTTGAATGATATATTACGTATTGCATTTTATACATTTTTAAAGGCATGGTTTCTGGCATATACTATTTTTTTCATTTATTCATGTTTTCTAAGATTTTCTGCGACCTTTACATCCCTCCAAATATATATAAAGGTGTCACAGGTGCTTTCAAAGTGTAAAACGCCCGTGGTTTATTGTTCCACTAGAAAGGATGTTATGTGAATTGTGCAGAATTTTTTATATAATTATCTCTCTTTACAGAAAACAACATGTTTTAAAAACTGGGTATATCAGACGTACTTCAGTATTAAAATCAATGTGATATAAATTAATAATTGTCATCTTTGTTCTATATTCTCTCTAATTCTGCAGGTGCCAGTATGATAGACACCTAAAGCCGTCTATCTTAAAAGTAGCTCTTTATTGTTATTAACAATTAGATTGAATAAATATGAATCCATCATCTATGTGATTCCTTTTGTTTACTTCTACAGGTGACGCTATGTTACACACAGGTTCTTCTGGCAATAATCTTTTTGGGATATCCTTCTCCACTCCGGACAGAGATAATGACAGGGCTAGTTATAGCTGTGCTGCTGCCAGTTACATTAGAGGAGGCTGGTGGTTTAACCACTGTCACTACGCCTTCCTTAACGGTCCATGGTCCCCGGGGTCCTGGCACCACCCATGGTATCCTACACTAGAGTGGGGGACATCAGTGAAGGGGACCACCATGATGATCAGACGGAACTAGGTAAACATCATTAAATCAATATATAACAGAGTGTTTTATTTTTGTATTACTATGAAAATTTCAGTTATAAAAGTTGTTTTTAAATAGAAAAAATGTGCTATTATACATGTATGTGTGTAGTGTTACTTATTTTTTTAACAGACGAAAGATCATCCATGGATTACGCAAACCCTCAAGAGACGATTTTAAATTAATTTCCATCACTGAGTTCTTTTTTTTAAATATCTAACATAAAGCAACAAACATGAAAACAAATATGTTTTCGGTAAATGATGGAGGGTTGAACTATTCTGTGAAGCAATACTGAAAGTATTCAGTAAAAGATGTACTTTATATGTGTTGTAATAAATTTGAAATTAGAAATATTTCGTTTTTTTTTTTACAAACACTGATAAATGAAGATGTCTGGATGGAGAATTAAGATGATGATTACTTTATTGTAAAACCTATTACGGTGGAACCTGTTTAATCTGACACCTCTGCAATACGTTTTACTATGGTGTCCACCATTCCATTTCATTTCTCATTTATACTTATGTCAATAATCTTTACACGCTCCAATACTGCACCCTTGTTTATTCCGACACATACATCTGTAATCTCTCTCCCCCTGCATGTCGGATAAGAAAGGTTTCATTGTAATAAAGATGTTAAGGTGTTTATAAACAACATAGGTATATTTGAGGGTCATGTTTTGAAGAACAATACATCTAAAATTATACTTATCTAAAAATATTCCGATCTTTTTCCATCCATGCAATATTTTTAAAGGATGAGCATTTATTTAAGGAATGAATCTAATTCTTGGTCATATTATCGTGTATAATCTGGTTTATAGTTTTAATATTTTTTTTCTCATTTATACACAACAAGATTGCCAATTTTCCTTAGTATTAAGAATAGAATTTAAAATTGTGAAACTGTAAGGATGTGTCAATCAAACCAGCCAAAAATTCAATTTCTAATAGCTTTTGAATGAAATGATATTTTTAATTTATTTTTTGTGTAAAATGCTATACAAATTTACATGTCGTAATACTATTAAAAAAATATTAATATTAAATCTCTGTCTATTGTCCATGCACTTTTAAAGGTACATTTATTAAGGTGATTCGAACCTGTCGTGAAAGTAATTGGAATTTTAAAAGATGGTTACCTTCGGATAAAGGACAAGTTTGTGGTGTAAGAATCATAAAAAAAATATATACGTTAATGCGCTCGTTTCCATGGCAACAACCTCTGACTATGCCCTTGTTTGAAAATGTAAAATCTGTGAAAAAAATCCCACTGCCAGTAAAAAAAAAGTATTAAAAAACTAGCAAATTATAATCAGAATTTATTTATTTTCATGTATGAAAAAGGGTAACAGATCAACATCATCTTGTCAGTTTTACACATAGATGGTACATTCCAATAACATTCTATGACAGCCTGAATTTCCTCTGTCGTCTTAAAAATTATCCATTTTTTTCTTAACCTTAACAACAAAAATGGTTATAAAAACACACTAAAAGTAATTGAATATTTATTTTCTAAACTTTATTTTAAATAAGAGATATATAGCTAAGTAACAGAGGGGGGAAATGGTATGGTCATGAGTCAAATGAAAAGATATTCTAATCCGAATTTCCTCCGGTCTATTTTTAAAAATCACCCCTAAATACATATATTGGCAATTGAGGCTATTCAACTTAATCAAAATTTTTCAATGTCAATTTGTTTGATAAAATATGTGAAAAACAAACTTTAAATAATACTTTTGAAGAAAAAATAAAGTTAAATTTTAAGAATTTTAAAATTTTCATTCAATTTCCGAATTTCCTATGCTTTTTTTTAACCTTAAACTTTTGAATGGATTCTTGGCGAATTAAACAAATAACACAAAATCATGATATAAAAATTTTCATAATTTTTTAAAGATTTTATATGTATACCTAATTTAGAAAATAACACTGACATATTTACACAGTTCAGGTGGAAAAAATGCACATTACAAATCCGAATTTCCTCTGAATCGTTTAAAATAACAAATTAATAATGTAAAATGTTTGCTTTAATAAAAACAAGAAATCTGTGAGCCAATGCTCACCAGTAATACCCCCGCTCTGATGTAAATAAGCACTATCATGTTAATATACACAAGTTCAATTACAGGCAGATGCACAGAAAAATACGAAGTTGACATCAGATTCATTTCAAAATTAATCCCACCATATGGCATGCCTAAACAAAAAGTGTAATAAAATTTCAAGCTATGAATAGCTAATGAGAAAACTGCGACGAAATAGACAGATGCACAGACAAACAGGAAGTTGATATGATTTGAAAAAAAAATGTATCTAAACATATGACATACCTTAGAGAAGATTGTGTTAAAATTTCAAGCATCTACAATTAGTAGTTGCAGAGAAAACTACGACAAAATTTTGTTATGTATGAAACGGACAGATGCACAGACAAACAGGAAGTTGACATCGGATTTGAGCAAAAATGTATCCCACCATATGGCATGCCTCAAAGAAGATCGTGTTAAAATTTCAAGCATCTATGATGAGTAGTTGCTGAGAAAACTGCGACGAAAATTTGTTTCAGACGGACACACAGACACACGGACACACAGACAGACAGATAGACACACAAGGGTAAAACAGTATACCCCTTCTTCTTCGGAGCGGGGGTATAAAAAAAATATATATCCATGGACTGACCTTTCCCTTCCATTTAATATAATATTTTTATCAATATGCCCTGAAAAACTGCTTAATCACGCCGGATATAGTTATGTTCCACTTGAAACAGTTATATTGCCCTCCCGAACACATTTATGTTCCCTTGTGTGCAATCATTCTGCGTATTAAATATGTCGGGTTCGAAATTTACAGAGGCAGTTGCTAAGCAAACGTAAACAGTTCTGCTAAAATTAAAAAGTCGGGACAACATCTGTGATTTGTTTATTTGAATTTTGATGAATTAAATAATTTGAGGAGAAAAAATCCTTAAATACAACAAAGGTTATCAACTTGTCAATATACTGAAAACTCTCTGCCATGAAACAGGACGGGATATTTCTTAATTATACTCAACCTTCATGTTTACATAGGCCTAGTGTTCAATAAATATGTTCGATGATCGATTAGGGTTCAATGACTAAAAATGTAATATACCATATATTACATGGCTTAATTTTCGGGCATTGATACCAGAATACTTGCCCCTCTATGACAGGAAAGCCCTGGAGTGTTATGTGGCCCTCTGCCTTCGGCATCGGGTTAGGTTTAGGGGTTAGGGTTAGGGTTAGGAATAGGGCTAAAAACGAAGATGCCCAATCTAGGTCATGAAAGTGAAAGTGAAAGTCTTTGAGAGAAAGTGAAAGTGAAAGTTACTGATAGTAGCAAAAGTAAAGGAAAAAGTAGAATTTTCCGAAGCTCATAACTTATCTTATTTATTATCAGATCAAGACGAGTTTGGTGTCGTTGGAAAGCTAAGAAACCGGACAATACTATGAAGGCAGAGTCATTAAACATAGGTTGCAGGAAAAGGAAAAGAAAAGGCTTCTTCTTTACCCCACAGATTGTGTTGAAAAATTGACAATTTCAGAATTTTTGACCATTTTCAATCTCCAAGATATCGCGAATGGTATGCAATTGACACATCCCAATTAACTTATTGAGACCCCACAAAAGGGACTCTTGGTAGTTGCAAAGAGTTGGCAAAACTGCTTTATCTTTCTAAAGATATGAAGGACTAAACATGCGGAAAATGAACAAAGGATTGGACACGGTAAGGGTAGGGTTAAGGTTAAGGGTAGGAATAGGGTCAAAAACGAACTATTTAGGACACAAAAGTGAAATTGAAAGTTGGGAAGTAGGAATTGAAAGTGAAAATAGGGAATTGAAAGTGAAAGTTGTGAAGCAATGAAGTACTCTTTGAAATGTGTATTAATTTGAATTGTTGTAACTTTGTTATTTATTTCTTAATTACGGCCGGTTTGATATCATTGGAAAGGTCTTACAAAGGATAACAATGTTAAATAAGTTTTGGTAGTTTTTATGTATTTTCTGTTGCCAAAAATGATTCATACCAATGCATTCAATGTATAGGGCTCATCAAGATTATTGGATGAAATATGTACTGGTTAGCTGTTTGCAATATCCATTGAAATAGAAGTAGGATTTATCTTATGTGCATCAGAGTTGTTTAAAAAAGGACTGGTCCTGTATTGAAGGTTGTTTTCTTTATTGAATCCAGTTGTGTCTCATTACCCCAGTAATATTGTTTTTGGTTAGGTTAGAATTGTTCTGTAATTCTCTGTTTCTATTAATAGCATATTAGAAAGAAAGGTCTAGATCCGGAAAATGTTTGACACAAAATAGGTTTATTCCCGTGAAATAGGGAAATCAAGTAATTCTTACCAACAGTTGGTTTACAGTAAATGAAATAGAAGATAATGGAAAGTAGTATTTCACACACTTTCTCATAGACAATAGCAAAGGTAGGCAAACTGTATGTACTTAAGACATTAAAATTTATTCCCGAAGTATATCTAGAATTTAACCAAAAAGCAGAATGTCCATATAATGCGTCAACTTTACTGAGTCATTTTAATTATCTGGTTATAAATGTGTTTCATAACAAGGTATGAAAAGTCAACACTTATAAACTTGAGTTTTACACTTGAAGCTGAATGTAGGTAAAGGTTATGAATATATATTTATAACTTTTCAGTACAGGTCAAGGTCAAAGGTCAAGGTCTAACATGAAGGTCAAAGGTCATGGTCATTTAAAGAAAGAAGCATATATAACCAATTTTCATACTTTCCCAATGACCTCAACCTTTGACCTTGACCTTATCTTTAAGCTCAAATGTTAAGAGATCTCATGCATTGTCTCCATGTCTTGTCATTAAGAAGTTTTGAGTTTTTCGAAAACATCCGAAAGGGATAGAAGCACTTACTACTTAAAATAGTTTATGGATTCTTTCACACTAATAGAATGAAAAGTGTACTAAATCAGTCGCAGACATTTGTGAATGTTTTGTATATCTACAGATTACGGTTTTTGAAGTAGCGATAACAAGGGTTTTCCCTGAAAGGGGCACAAACTTTTCGATGGATCAATCTTAGGGGACAAACATGGAATCTCAGAAATGGTTTTAAGAGTACATACTAAAGAAGCAAAGATGTTTAGAATTAGGTGAAGAACAAAAGAGCTCTAAAAAAGCTAAATTTATCTAATATGAATGACCTTAACCTAGTTGTTAATGTTAAAGGTCGATGAACATTTTGCAGTTAGCCCCATGTCTCTATTTTAGAAAATATTTTGATAATTGTAAACATTGCAAACATTCTGGTGCAATAAATCATTATAGAAGATTACGAATCTTTAGCTATGTTTGCTTGATGAGTCTTCTAAATTAGTCGTAGACATTAATAAAGTTTTGGAATCTGTTCGGTTTTGGAGGAGTAGCGATAACAAGCTTTTATTGCCAAAGGGGTCGTGAATCCTTGAGGGGTCAAAGTCATATACACCAGGTCAACTCCGAAATTCTTTTACGAAGTACATTTTTATCGACTAAACTTTTTTCGATAAATCTTGAAACCTAAAATTACCTTGTGGAAAAATAATAAGAATGAAGAAACAAAGGAAATCAATAGGTCTTTCCAAGAAAGTTGGAAAGACCTTATAAGCACTAAGAGACTTATTCTTCTTGAACAATTAGAGGTATGGCCACTTTCATTGAATTTCCAATTCATTTAAAATTTATCTTTTTAAATTTAATTTTCCTTAAAAAGAAACCGTAAATGGCTTAAAAATTTGTAAATGACCTTCACCTTTGACCTTCAGGTAATGTTGAAGGTAAAGGCTTAGGATAATATTTTAGTTAACTCCATACTTCTTTGACTTATATGTTTAAATTTATAAGTTTTCATTACGTTAGCATAAAAGAGTTGAAGGGTAAAAATAACTCATATAAGGGGTCCTCACATTGTTTCGCATTAGAACATAAAAGCTTTGCCTAAAAACCCATGAAACATTACTCCTAGTGTCATGTCTCTCCGGGTTAGGGTTTCGGAGTAGTAGCGATGAACAAGGTTTTTCACACAAGGTGTAATAATTTTATAAAAGGGTAAATCTTAAGGGATAAGAATAAAATTTTAGAAATAGTTAGGGTTTGCAGACAGACAGACACACAAACATTCAACACGTACAATTTTACCATATTCTTGTCATGCCCATTTCTTGAAATTAATTAATTTAATAAATGAATAATTTGCTCCCACCTGAAATCACACTGTTAACATTGTTAATTAAGTAAATTTAGCATACTAGGTAAAAATCATGTTTTACTGACAATAATTGGACATTCAACAAATACAGGTAATGCAATTGCTAAGAAATAAGAGAAAAATTAGCTAATGTGCATGT
>NW_026926940.1:0-29320 GCF_032062105.1 Saccostrea cuccullata | reverse complement strand
AGTAATTAAATTCTTAAAACTAATTTTGCAAAGCAATAATTTAAAATGTCTCTTTAATTTCATTGTAAATAAATTTTAATTTAATTGCTTGCAGGCTTTACAATTTGTTGTTATTCTTTTCCCCTTTCTTGTTTAAAGAAGGTTACGGAATCAACCGAGGTTTGTCAAAAGCTCTCGGTCAGTCAAAGTTCACGGAGATGACCGAGCAACAACCATGGTTGGGCTTATGTAAGTAAAAAGCTAATGTAGAAATACAAAATAAAGAAATTCAAAAGAATTATACGGCCAGATAGGTGTAGATCAATTTATTGTTTAAGGTTTTGCGAAAGACGGTAAGCTTTTTTAAAAAGCTCTATTTGTTTTATTGTATTTTTGTTCACTGTATTATTTTTTCATTTAAATGTCTGAGCGGAAGTAACCCAGTCAGCATTCATATATTGGCCCAACGTTGGTAGAGTAACGGTCTGTTGGGTTAAGGTTGGTGTTGGTATAACATGATTGGGCCAACATTGGGCCAATGTTATACATTATGCTCTTGGTGGCAATATCAGCATATGTCAGTTATTTGTTGTTGGGCCAATGTTGGCCCAATGTACTTAATCTCACATAAGTTGTCGTGACATTGTTGAGCCAACATTGGCCCAATGTATGTAATTTTCACAGAAATTACTATCTTAATTGGTTTTGTATCATTGGGCTTACGTTGGCCCAATATTTAATACTGAACATAATGAACATATGCAGGTGTACAACGATTGGGCCAGCGTTGGCAAGACAGCGTTGGCACAATGCGTCAAACTTAGCATAAAATGGTTGGTCTCGTGTAGTTGGACCATTATTGGCCCAATGCAAATTTTTGTCAAAGATATACTGCAACAGCTAGGAGAAGAATTTTACTAAAAGGTTTGTCATTTATGAGTATGTAACGCTACAATCGTGTAACTGAATCAGTATACAACTATACATTAAATGTATCCTATATAATAAGTTAAGAACATTAATTTTGTTATCTGGCTTTATCTTTGAGTGCTTTACCCATACATTTTTAGTTGGACCAACTTTGGCCCACTATGTCAAATGTGTACTGCATTAATCATGTAAATGTGTGTTTATTAATTTATTTATTAAATGTTGTGGTACTAATGGTAAAAAAATTACATTTCCTTAACAACACTAGTTAATCAGGTACATATCTCCATATTTTTATGCCAAGGTATATGGCTAACACAGCTGGTCCAAATGTTGGCCCAACGTTTATATCAAGCTAGTGTTAAATATTATCTTTTCCTCTCACTCTCTCATGCACACACATATATCATAATGTTGTGTAATTTTGATTTTAAATAAATCTTCATGGGTTTCATTGGATATCATTAACGTATTATATATCATATTGGGGGGGGAAATACATATGCATGTATATCTTGGCTATATGCACGAATTTATATTGTTGCAAATTAAAAAAAACTGTTTCCCTTGTGAAAGCCAAAAATTAATACTGCATACAAACTTATTAATTGAAGAATTTTAAAAGAAATTCTTGTATGTGGGTCGAGAACATTGTAGAAGACACATTAAGTGTAAAGCAACTAAGCATTGCAGCTGTACGTGCTATTCTGCTCTTTGAAAAATATGTCACTCCCAGGAGGGCAATAAATTAAGTTTTTGAGTTAAATAGAGGTCAGCTTTCCTTGCGTGCAAAGATGTAGAGAACAATAAAGGACTGGATTTTGTTTGAGGATAGACGCAGTTAAGCAAAATGTGTCATTGTGAGTGTTTTGATTTCTTTTTGTGCATAAGTATTTTAAAAGGAAATTTTCTATCAATGATAGTAACATAGTGGAACAGATTTTGATCTACAATGTAGCAAATTCGATCTGTACATGTATGCATATTCTTTTCATTATTATACGTGATTTTTGGTTTAAATTTTTGTCTGTGGGATAAATCTAAACCCTTGTCCTTCAAAATAGAAAACGAGTAAAACATATACACTGTATATATAATAATTAACTCATTAAAACGTGCAACGCTTCATTTTCGCACATGCATGGGGGAACGTGGGGAGGGGGCGATCCTTGTATAATCTTTATAAGGGATATCACTATCATGTAAATCTATTTCCTTGTCTACAAGCTTTGAATTATGGTGCTATAAAATACTATAATATAAGTTCCCTTAGACCAGTATTCTGTACTTTCAATAAGGTCTCAGACAAAAAAGTCCTAAAAAATTGTGCAGCGATATTAGGCCTTCCGATACTAACCGGAAAAGTCTATGTGATTCCCAAATACATTTATAATTTCTTATTTCTGTGTCTGATACATTTTTAATTTTGTAAATAATTTTGTAAAAAATCATATGACATTAAACCGACCCATTATAAACAGTACGAATAAAAATAGTTCAAATATTTATTGAAGAGCTATGGTAATTTCATAAAGCATTTAAATCACATGGTACTTTTTAGGTAAGAAAACTTGGAACGATTAGAGGTGACAATAAGAAACAAAGTTTACGGAGAATTATGAGTTTCATGATAGACATCGGTGTTGCAAAGAAAATGAACTAGCTAGGGAGGGATGATAAGAGAGCATTTTCCTTTTTCTCATTGAAAGATGTGTTGCTGTGTGAGTATTTTTTTTTTACGTATCTTTAAAATATTATTTTATACTCCCAAGATATACTGATCTTGGTTTGTTTGTTTGTATGTGTGTGTGATTGAGAATATTTAGAATTTAGAATATTTTAATCCAACATAAATTGTGTAATTGCCTGTAAATACCGAAACAATATTCTTCTATCTTACTTCTAAGGGCAGATCAATCTAGTGACATAAAATTACCCTACAAAATAGATCTCTGTAGTGTGTGCAGTTTTAAGTAATCAAAAAACAATTTTTTTCACATAACAAATGAAATCACAGTATCTTATTTTGACACTAACTTTGAGAAAGAATGGATGTTACAAAGATGCAAAAGACAAAGATATCGAAGATGCTGAAAAGGACTGCATGGTTACGCATGTTACGATACTCTTGCGATTTGGATGGGGGTTGGAAGGAGAGGAAACAAAAAACGGCAGCAGAATAGGAGGAGACCAACCGATGCATGGCTTTGAAACCAATGACTTTGATTTTTTTGGTATCTGGTGAATTACCCTTTGACTTTAAAATTTTTTTTAATTTTAATTTTTGATTTAATGTTTTTAATTCATGTAGATGATTTAATTAGTAAACCTTATCAAATAATCTTATTCTTGTTATTTCTCCAACTTATTGGAAATTAAAAATATGAGTCATTGGTTGAGAACACTGGGTCAACGTAAAACAAACTCTGGGCCAACGTAAAAAGACCACCGGGCCAACATCAGAGAAACAATGGGCCGATGTAAGCTAGAGGAACGCTGGGCCAATGTAAAAGAAACTCTAAGCCAACGTAAAAGACACATTTGGCCAATGTAAAAGACATACTGGGCCATCATAAGTCCAATATTTGTAGTCTGGTACTTAGTTCCAACATATATCCAAGGTTGGGCCAACATCCATGCAATTGGCGTCTTATGTTGGGCCAACGTAAAGCCAATAGGTTGGTCCAACATGAGCCCACTTTGCACTTAAACATTGAACCAACATTGGTATGCAACGTTGGGCCAACAAAATGAATATTGTTGGCATTACATTGGGCCAACATATTGATGCTGACTGGGAAGTGACCGGAAGTATTGTCAGCCATTTTGTATCTATGTCAACTGTAAACAAACTAAAAATATTGAAAGTATCTTATTGTTCATGCTAATTTGAACTCAAACATAATTATATGGTTAATAATAAAAGCCAGTATCATTATATTAAAGTATTGCCATATGTAGAGTACATAATCATTTTAGTGATAAAGAAAAGTTTATATTTTAGCACCATGCTGAGGTGTTCGTGGTACCTGTGAAACACATTCGTAATAACTGTTTTTATGTGTATTGGAAATGCATTTTTAAGCAAGTACTCTCTTGAATTATTTTCTTACTTTATTTTTATGCAGTTTGATAATTCAATGCAATGACCTACACAAAAATTAACTAGAGTAAACTAGAGTTCGCTATAGAAAATACTTTGATTTACTATGAAACTTTACTCTAGAACCTTGACATTTTTAAAAGGTAGAGTGCAAACGAAATATGACTGATTTTCATGCACAAAAATTGTTTAACACTGGCCAGAAGAATACAGATGTAAATGTGTTTAATTCTTACAGGTTTTAACAATATATTAAACAACGATGACAAAAAAAAATAGTAAGAAACACGTTAGACACAATAAAATCAAAGATTATGTTGTACTTGCAAACACGGTCATTTCAACGATCATAGAACTTGCGAATTGGTGAATTGAAACGAAACTCTTTAAATCGTAACATCGAAACTAAATGATAAACATATCGACTAAACTTTATTGTCCCCAACTTCTCTTGTTTATGAAACAACAAATCGTTATGATCTGCGTATGGGGTTTATGTCTCAAACTCCATACAATACACAAGAGCATATTCTTTGTTCGATCAGCTTTTAAAACGAAAAAGATATTGACAAATATGCTGATGATAGAAGGGTACTTTTGGTCTTGTTCTGAAGCTGTTAATTGGAACACTTTGTTTGCAATTACAACCAGTCATTTGGTCGTCTTTTATATAAATAGTTATGGGCTTTTTATAATACTAAGTTTTCTGCATATTGATTCATTTACCCAATAAAAATATAGGTTGTCTGATTGTATATTGTTTTACGTCCCGCTCGAGAAATTTTACCTCATATCACCGGAAGAAACAAGACCTTTCAGTAAAAACTGAAAGGCTGCTTTCAGTAACGTTTCAATGACCATTTAGCCACTGAATGGTAGGTACATTTCAGTGACCTTTTAGTTGCCTTTCAGTCATATTTCAGGTACCTTTCAGTCACCATTCAGCGCACACATTTCCGTCAACTTTCAGTGACATTTCCTTCGGCTTTCAGTGAACTTTCCGTAAACTTTCATAGACCTTTCCGTCGTCTTTCAGTAAGCTTTCCGTTATCTTTTAGTAACATTTTAGTCTCAATTCAGCGATTTTTTTTTCATTTTTCTTAACAATATTTTGCATCAATTTAATATCCAATCTTAACTAATTTTTTGTTTTCTTATCGTGATAAAGGTACCTTTAACTCTTAATCAGGGTTAGATGTTCAATTGTATTTCAAGTGTTTACCATTTTAAAAGTCATATATTGCGTTTTTCGATATGTTCGGACTAATAAAAATAAGAAGGTTCTTTCTATATGTTTTGAAACTTTGAATAACGATAAGACTTTCCTGTAAATTACACAATTTAAATCAATCCTTTTCTCATAGGTATCCAATATGTAAAACAATAATCGATTTATTTCCTACTCAGAATTAAATATCACAAATTGTTTACAGTCAATTTAACCAATTCAAGAAACTTTGGAATATTTGAAATCATTTTTGGTGAAAAATTTAATTTGAACGTATAAATATAGGAAATATCATGTAAATCCACACTTGATGTTATATTTCTACTAGCTCAGATATTTCATAAACCACCTGAAATAGCTTTAAATTGCGATTATAGACTTTTAAAATATGTCTTAACAAGGACTTATTTATATGTTACAAAATAAATGATACATGTAATAATTCAACTGGACATTAAAATCAAAATGTGCGGATTCATAAAATTCAAAATGAATTTTTTACTAATGAGATTTTTAAAAAAAAAATCTTCAAGTGATAAAAAATAATGATACGACAGTCAAATCATAATTCAATTAAATGACGTATGACTTTGTGTAATTTTTCTTGTTAATCCTATTTGTAGAGTTCTAATATACCATGGGTTATCAAAAAAAATCGTGGCCTAGAGTCAGATGTGGGGGGGGGGGGGGGTTCCGATTCCAACATTCTATAAATTTTGTCCCTGTAAAATTAAAGTATATTGAAACTGCTTACAAAGAAATAATATGCATCCAGAGTACTTGTCTTTTAATGTCAAAATGGATTCAGAGAGAAAAGGGATCCACAATTAATGTCGATTTGCAGTCAAGGTGTGATAAACTTTGACGTCAAAAATGACGTTGATTATGTGTTGTAAGATATTGAACGCCTAAAGCAAAATAGGCTGGCACAATCAAGCGCCGATCTCTCCCAATGTATTAATCACTTTTGAATATTACATTCATTGAAGGCCACTGTTCATGACATTGTAAAGCCATATAAACAAGGCGGTTTAAGTCCTTACTCAGCTCCAGGGAATCTCATAAAAAGGTGTATGAGGTAAACGAAGCTGACATTGAAAAAAACAATGACGTTATCGGACGTCATGAAAATAAACGAATGCAGCACCGGTAGATCATATAATGTCGTTTTCATTTTATAATAATTTGGCAAGTAATGAACGTATAAGGCTAAATTTCTTTACTATACCCCTAGCTTGAAACGCGGGAGGAATATAGTAATCGTCAAGTCCGTCTGTCCGTCTGTTAAGCTTTGGGGTACCCATCTCTTATCCACAACTCCTCTCAAGCCACTGAAAGAAATTTCATGAAAACTTTCGCAGAATCTTTATTTTACATTGCCATTGCGACCTCCTATTTTACTTTTTTGATCTAACACATATTTTAGGTTTCTCACAACAAAACATGGACACTGCAATTTTATTCATATGGGAGGCGAGGGTATCATTTAGTGACCTCGTTGCTCACAGTACCTCTTGTTTTTTGTTGTTTTATGTTCCTTATAAATTTTGAAAGCACAGAAAACAGAGTACTAATTTTATAGCCCCAGTCCAAAAATTTTGATAACCCCTCGTAGATTTCATTATTCGTGTGTCAATCTAATACATTCTACAAATATGTATAAATATAGTTTTCCTGGAAATATCTGATATTGAACGATGAGACAGAATTAAATTATTCATACTTTTCTGAAAGAACCTTGATATTATAAATTCTGTTTCTTTATTGTCAAAACCTCAGGATATTTCAGCTTTTGAAAGACATCGTTATAAAATCAATTTACAGGTCAAAAAGTTAAAAACTACTATTGCAGCGGCATTTGCGCTATTTTCATAATTTCAAAACAATTCACTTTATGAAAAGTATATATCATTCGGTCGTTAATTGTATACTTAATACATTTTAACAAGAATATTGATAAAAAAAACTAATTTGTCAAAGATATTGATTTGACTATTCCGTCAATTACGTGAAAAACGCATGTAGATCGGAAAAGGGGCGTCGCACACGCAATTATAAAATGTTGATAACTTGCTCAAAACAAACAATACAAACATAAAATTTGACAGAAAAATTCAAAATACGATGTTGTTGATGTAAATTATTAAAATTGTAATGTCATTCAATTCGTATGCTTTAAACGCGTCGCTCAAAATCCAAGATAAGCGTTAATCGACGAAATATGGGATACACATAAAAAGTCTTCGGTTGCTTAGAATAATAATTACAAGAACTAAATCTATTTTCAAATTACATCACAATAACCTTTTTTGTGTGTTGAGAACTATATTTATTAAAAGACTGATATTTTGGGTTGATATGTATGTTGGATTTCTGGTATTAAGCCGATTTATTGTGAGGATGTTGAATAAAACGGTGTGTCACAAAGTTTGGAGTTTCAATGTCACAAAATTTTTAGAATCGTAAAATGGTAAATTTTGTAATGTTGGGTGAAAAGTTAATGATGAAAATTATTTTAAATTCTACAAAATGTTGCCATGGTATTAAGGAAAAAATCTCGAGACAGAAATGTATCTTGTGGTGTCTTATATTATAATAATTATTGCTGTTTCACCTACATATATTACATGTAGCTGTATGTCACAATTGAATTTGACGGCAAAACATCACATTTTAATGCTTAACTCCCGCAATTACCTTCATTTTAAGAATTCATTTTTTTCTAATTTGGCACCAAACGACATTTAATACAAAATTTGCAAAATCAAAACTTTATCTTGATATAAAATTGAATTGATTCTATATAGCAGTGTTTGTTTTACAGGCTTTTTACAATGTCAACATAAATGTCAAACATTGTCCAAAAGTAATAAATCTAACTATAATTGTATAAATGTGGTAACATTATAGTCATTAAAATATACATATTGAAAAATTAGAAAAAGTTTTATGAAATGTGTATCTTTACAAAAGTTATTAGTCCCGTGGGGATCCGGGTTAGAATAGGTCCTCGGTGCCTCCATGCTTGTCGTAAAAGGCGACTAAATGGGGCGGTCCTTCGGATGAGACCGTATAAACCGAGGCCCCGTGTCACAGCAGTGTGGCACGATAAAAAACCCTTCCTGCTCAAAGGCCGTAAGTGCCGAGCATAGGCCTAAATTTGCAGCCCTTCACCGGCAATGGTGACGTCTCCATATCAGTGAAATATTCTGGAGAGGGACGTTAAATAGTATACAATCAATCAATCAAAAAGTTATAAGTATTGTTGTGAGATGTGTATTGTTTCATTATGTATATAATTAGTAACATTAAGGTTCTTGAACATTCCAGAGTGGTCAACATGTTCGGTCATTTTATCTAGAACATTCTTAAATTTTGTATATGTCCAGATTGTTCCAGTAATATCATGTTTTAACAATTTCTAGAATATTCTAGATTTATATTACTGTATAAATACCCTGTCAATTCGATGCATAGAGATACTTTGTCGTATAAGCACTATTGAGATATAACTGGGATATATTTTCACTGGGACATTGTGTGCAGCAACGGACACTCTGATGTATGTATTTTTAGATTCTTGCTTAGTTTGTACTTTATGTTTGATATATTTATTATATATTACTGTAAATAAATTATTGTTAAGTTTAAATTGTGTTATTGATCTTTGCTGGCATTTCGGGTAATTCTGACTCATAACAGAATTGGGGGCTCGTCCGGGATAAAGAATTTCTTGCACTTTTGCAGTTTATTGTCAGAATTTTGTTTATTGAACCGTTAAATTTGACTATAAGCCAGCAAAAATCAACATGGTATTTTCGGTCACAGACTTTCTTAGTTCACCAAGTGTTCAGGTTTTTGATACGTTAAAAAAGGATGACTTGATCGCATTAGGTTTGCATTTTGGGTTAGATGTTAAATCCTCTCAGAGAAAGCAAGACATTAGAATTAAGGTTGCAAACAAACTAGTAGAAGAAAACATCTTTGAAAAATACGATCTTCCAGAATATACAGTTAAATCAGAGTTAGGCTCTTACAAAATGGCAGAATATCAGTTTCAATTAGAGTTAGAGAAAATGCGATTAGAAAGAGAAAAATTAGAAAGAGAAGAACAAGAGCGTGAACGAAAATTTGAATTAGACAAATTAGAAAGAGAAGAACGAGAGCGTGAACGAAAATTTGAATTAGACAAATTAGAAAGACAAGAGCACTTTGAGTTAGAGAAATTAAGATTACAGCACCAACCAGAACCGTCATTTGTCAAGAATGAATTTGACGCAGCAAAAAATATTAGGTTAGTTCCGAAATTTCAAGAAAAAATCTGTAGACAAATATTTTCCCCAATTCGAAAAAGTAGCAGAGAATCTTAAATGGCCACAACACGTTTGGTCAACAATGTTACAAAGTGTACTGGTTGGCAAAGCAGCTGAGGTATACTCTGCACTAGGGGTAGCTGAAAGTTCAGACTATGAGAAGGTCAAGGCAGCAATATTAAAAGCATATGAATTAGTACCTGAAGCATATAGACAAAAATTCAGAAAGTATAGGAAGTTTGATAATCAAACATTTGTTGAATTTTCACGAGAGAAAGAAGATTTATTCGATCATTGCTTTAGATCTAAGAACCTTGATAAAACTTTTGCTAATTTGCGCCAAGTCATCCTGGTAGAAGAGTTTAAGGAATGTGTTTCTCAAGATTTGAAAACACATTTAGAAAATAAGAATGTGAAAACTCTTGAAGAGGCAGCAGTCATATCTGATACTTATGCTCTGTCTCATAAAAAGAATTTTGTTTCAAGATCTCAGACTAGCTGTAATTCTACCAATTCAGACACATATAAAAAGAGTGGTTCAGGGTCTCAGTCTTTCACAAGTTCCCAGTCTCCATCCCAAGGTGGTTCTAAGTCCGGTCCAGGACGTTTTGAAGGATCATCTGGAATAGGGTCGCTTCCTACTTGTAGTTATTGTAAGAAAAAGGGTCATCTGATCAGTGAATGCTTTAAATTTAAGAGAAAAAATGATTTTGATAAAACTCAACCACACGCTTGTGCGGCAGTTAGAGGTGATAGAGAAGCCTTAGTTTCGATTTGTTCTGACACTCCCGATGTCCAGGGTTCACAGTCCAGTTCTATTGATTCTATGGAGGATTATAAGCCCTTTATGTCTCAGGGATTTGTTTCACTCGGTGACTCTAGCGAAATAAAACCTGTCCAGATTTTGAGAGATACTGGTGCTGCACAGACGTTATTGTTAGAGGGCGTGCTTCCTTTGTCTGAGCAGACTTCTACTGGTGGGTCAGTTTTATTACAGGGTGTGGAGCTAGGCGTCATTGATGTTCCCCTGCATAGAATTAGTTTGAAGTCAGATTTAGTTACTGGACCTGTTATCGTAGGTATTCGACCTACTCTTCCCGTTCCAGGCATTTCTTTGTTGTTAGGCAACGATTTAGCTGGTGGGAAGGCTGTACCTGATCTTGTAGTTTGTGAGAAAATCACTTCCAATGTCATGTGCGATGATGAAGATGATGACATTTATCCAGCCTGTGCTGTTACTAGAGCGATGGCCAGAAGACGAGAAATGGAGGCAGACCATACTCAAGCCTTTGACGAGACGAATTCCTCTGTTGATATTGATTTGAATGACACTTTCTTATCTGACCTTGATGGCACTCAAACCAGCATGGAACCACACAATATCAAGAAGCAAGAGAAGAAAGAACTTTTAACAAAATTTGGTGGTGAGGATGATGAGTTGCATCCACTAGTTAACCAAGGCAAGGACATCCTCAGCCGCGAACGTTTACTCTCTGAACAACATAAAGACCCAGATATCATTCAACTTAGTAAGAGGGCACTTCCACCAGAAGAGGCTACTAAAGTTGGAGAATGCTTCTATATGAAATATGACATCCTTATGCGAAAATGGCGACCACCTGACGCTTCTCCAGATGAAATGTGGCGTGTTGTTCACCAGATAGTGGTCCCAGCTGCTTATCGTCGAGATGTCATGAGTTTAGCTCACGATACACCTATGGCTGGTCATTTAGGTATCAATAAGACTTATAATAGGATTTTGAGTCATTTGTATTGGCCTAAGCTAAGAAAGGATGTTTCGAAGTTTTGCAAGTCATGCCATGTCTGTCAGATGGTAGGTTAACCAAATCAGAAGATACCATCTGCTCCTCTCCAACCCATTCCAGCTTTTAAAGAACCGTTTAGTCGAGTGTTGGTGGATTGTGTAGGACCTTTGCCTAGGACTAGATCTGGGAACCAGTATTTACTTACCATTATGTGTACATCCACTCGATTTCCTGAAGCCATACCTCTAAAGAATATAAAGGCAAAGAGCATAGTTAAGGCCCTAACCAAGTTTTTCAGTTTTGTAGGAGCACCCAAGGCAATTCAGTCGGATCAAGGCTCAAATTTTATGTCGGGGTTGTTCTAGCAAGTCATGCATGAGTTGGGTATAAGGCAATATAGATCAACTGCTTATCATCCTGAGTCCCAGGGGGCGCTAGAACGTTTTCATCAAACCCTAAAAACAATGCTGAAGACCTATTGTTACCAGTATGAGAAAGATTGGGATGAAGGGGTTCATCTTGTACTATTTGCTGCACGAGAGGCAGTCCAGGAGTCTCTTAGGTTTAGTCCTTTTGAATTGGTGTTCGGTCATACAGTTAGAGGTCCTTTGAAATTGTTGAAGGAAAAGTGGCTGACTGAGACTAGTGATCTTAATCTTTTAGATTATGTGTCTGATTTCAAAGAAAAACTTTACAATGCTTGTAAATTAGCCCAAGAAAATTTGAAGAGTTCTCAGATGAAAATGAAAATGTGGTATGACAAAGATGCCAGAAATAGGGTGTTTAAGCCAGGTGATAAGGTTCTTGTATTTTTACCTATTCCTGGTCATCCTTTACGGGCCAGATTTTATGGCCCTTATGAAATTGAAAGCAAGATCAGTGATGTAAACTATGTAGTTAAGACACCAGGTCGACGTAAAGAGAAAAGGGTTTGTCACATTAACATGTCAACAAAAGTATTCCACCATTGAAAAGGAATGTCTTGCTTTGTTGTTAGCCTTACAGCATTTTGATGTTTATCTGAATATTACTTTGCATCCAATTCTTGTATATACGGATCACAACCCCCTGACATTTTTGCATAAATTGTCAAACAAAAATCAAAGACTGACTAGATGGAGTTTGTTGTTACAGGAATACAACATTACAATTAAGCATATCAAAGGCAAAGACAATGTTATTGCAGACGCCTTGTCAAGAGTATCGTAAACATACTAGATTTTGTATTAATGTACATAACTTTTATTTTAATAATATAAGTTTTCATTGACATTCAAACTTTTTAAGGGGGGAGGTGTTGTGAGATGTGTATTGTTTCATTATGTATATAATTAGTAACATTAAGTTTCTTGAACATTCCAGAGTGGTCAACATGTTCGGTCATTTTATCTAGAACATTCTTAAATTTTGTGTATGTCCAGATTGTTCATGTAATATCATGTTTTAACAATTTCTAGAATATTCTAGATTACTGTATAATTATGTATCCATTACTGTATAAATACCCTGTCAATTCGATGCATAGAGATACTTTGTCGTATAAGCACTATTGAGATATAACTGGGATATATTTTCACTGGGACATTGTGTGCAGCAACGGACACTCTGATGTATGTATTTTTAGATTCTTGCTTAGTTTGTACTTTATGTTTGATATATTTATTATATATTACTGTAAATAAATTATTGTTAAGTTTAAATTGTGTTATTGATCTTTGCTGGCATTTCGGGTAATTCTGACCCATAACAGTATACTCCAAAATAATTTTCAATGGAATGGTGACAAAATCCTAACAAAATATAAATGTCAGCATAAATGTCACACACGTAAAAATTTGGCGTTTTGACATTATTACGCTATAACGTTTAATGCATAAAACGTTATCTAAAGCGTTGCTGATATGGATACAAGAAAAATGTACCAGTAATGATTATTTTTAAGACTAACTTTAGTTTTTGAAAGTTGCTTTTATATATATAAAAGTAAAACATGCGCACCGTATATTGTAGTACATTCTATAAGTAAATAAGTATATGTATAACCTTGTACCATTCAGAGTCCAGATTAAGACACAAGAAAAAAAAATCATGCAAACCAAAGAAGAAGGTACAGTTTTAATACTAATAAAGCCCGATATTTTTCTAAGATGTGAAAGTGATAAAGAAATCAAAATGCATTCTTTCTGAATTATAGGAATTCCCTGCAGTAAGAAAATACAAATTGTTTTTCTAATATGACCTCCTTATTTCTAATTATGACGTCAATAACTTGTGCATTTTCCCGTATTTTCTTAAAAAAGTTGCAGAAGACACCAGTTTTCAGTGGAATTTTCTTTAAGAAAACATACTCTGCCACCGTCGCTCAGAAAGACTTTGAGATATGTGATTTTTCACAGCAGTTTACATGGTATATCCAAAAATGAAAGTGGGCGACGGTGACAGACACCAATGAAGGACTATTTTCTACAGGAAAATTAGCACATAAATGAGTAATTTTGAGGCTTTTCTGCATTAAACTTAAAAATTTACCAAATTAATGATGTCATATTTCCAAAAAGGGCTTCCTTCATGTTATAATCTTTCATGATTTATCATATTCATTTGCTCAACTATTGTTAAAGTCAATTTCATAACCTTTTAAGAACATTAAATTTTTAAGGCACAATAAAGCTTAAACTGTACATTCTTCTTTATGTTAGGATAATAATTATGATTTTAAATTTGAATAACCTGAGTTATTTAATTGATTTATTTTCAACCTGCAACATGCATTCAAAAGGACAGAGAGAGTTTAGACCTAAAATATCTGCATCAAAGTACTGCCATGTATAATACGAGTATATATTTCCCTTTTGGGTCTTTCTTAAACTAAAAACCCTTTTCTCGCAGATTGAAACAGACACATTTTATTCATTTTTTATATATAGACTATATGAGGATAAAAATTAGTAAAATACAGTTGATGCTTTGTAAGACAGTCAATGATAATGCCCGACCAGAAGAGAATTTCTTTTAATCCCGGGATCAATTAAGATTAACTCATCAATATTAAATAAAGCCAAGTTTATAAAATCATGAAAACTATCTTACCTTTACTCGAGACCTACTCAACAACATTGAAAAAATAACATAACAGAATAATTTATTTACTGTATTATATATATCTACATGTACAATTAACAACTTAAGAGAGTTTAATTACATGTGTTTTCAATGAATTGCACTATATACATGTAATTGGCGGTATTACTGGGTTTTTAGTTTTTATTCGTAAAAAATGTAAGCGAAAAAGGCAACATCAAATTAATTTTCCAGAACACGTAAAATAACGTCATTTTGACGTTACCGAAACTGACACCAACACCGTGCGTAACGTCTACATGATACTTGATTTTTAGAAATAGCTTATTTTCTAGATAGAGAATTCAAAACGATCTCCGAGGAAAAGATTTCTTTGCCAAAAACAGGTGCCCGTCGTCATCATCCCGATAAGAGAAGTGTGATTAATCAGTCCGTCCCCAAAACCCGCGCAATCAACATAGAATATACAAAATATAATTATACAAGATATATACACATCTTAACTCCTTGATACAACAGGTGAACCGTGTTCCATTTCCATTTCTACAAACTTATTGATTTTATAATTTACTAATTTTCAAGAAGAAGTCGTAGCGTAATAGATATGGTAACAGACTTTTAAGCTGGAGGCGAGGGTTCGATGCTGGCTTTAATTGTGAAAGACTTTTTTTCTTGCATATTTTTTTTTTCTTAATTTTTATTCGAAAATATATAAACTAAATGTTATCAAATCAAGAAAAAGATAAGTAAAATTTTGTAGTTAAAAAATAAGCCAATTAGTTAATAGAAAGATGCAACTGAATGATAACTGAAAGGTCATTGAAATGTCATTTCGTCGACTGAATGGTTACTGAATGATCAAGGAAAAGTCACAGGAAAGGGTCTTTCAGTGACCTTTCAGTGAAAATTATGTGGGTATTCAGTTACTATTCCGCCGACTGAATGGTGTAATTTCGTCTTGTGTATTGAGACTTCACCATATACATGTGAAAGCCTTCAAATTTATACTCATACTCGGCACTGACGTCCATTCAGCAGTGAGGGATCTTTATCGTTCCAATGCATGCGTGACATTACGTGGTAAAAGTGTAATAAATCATATATTGAGGGGTGTTAGATAGGCCTCGACGCCAAAAATCGGTCATTAAATATTGGTCTACTTAGATCACATCTAATCAAAAAATTGCCAATGATACAAATGACCAAGTACCAAATTGAAAGTAATTGCAAATGAGTTGTCATATAGAGATAGTGTCAAACAAATTATATGTAGTAATTTCTGATTTTCATTAAAAAGGACAGTAAAATGTTAGCAACTGTTACTAGTTCTAGCCTCAGATGAAAATGTACGCAAAAGATTTTATTTTCTTAGGAACCCACAAACGTATTTTGACTTTTATGTTTTCGGTAAATACATAGTTTTAGCACTTTAATCGGTTTACATGGTTCAATATGTTGTCATTTGTTGCATATCGTATACTGAAAAATGCATTATTTCTTAAAACAATTCTTCTTTGGCACTGTGTATTTAGCAAACGTACATGATTATGATAAACAAGGATATCTCTTTCAAAATTGTGAAATTAATAGGATTTAATGTTATTTATTAAATCGGTTTATCTGAGAAGTAAACACAGCATGTTTAATTTTGTTTGTGCCATTTATCTCCCTTGATCGTGTCACGTGATTGAGATACCACGCAGCAACCGACAAATGGTAGCCTGAAAAGGACAAGCTGCAGAAATCGCTGATATTCTTAAGTTTGAGTAATTTCTCTGTTAACTTTGTTGATAAATTATTGTGCATTAAACATTGTACCAGTTAGGATATGTAAGTTCAGGTTTTCGTGCAGCATGATTAAGGATTATGTCAGATTTAGGAAGACGCTCCCATTAATGTCATGTCGTCAAGCATTAATTTTAATAATTTGTCAGTTTTGAATCAAGCTTATTTTCATGTGAAGTTATGTTTGACTCTTAATGGTGGCTTACAGGTCCTTAATTGTAGCTTTTAGGCCACCATTTAGACACATTATCATCATAAAGCTACCATTAAGCCAAACTTATAGGTGCTTAATGTCCAAACTTCATTAAGCTACCATTAAGCCACCATTACGCAGTCGATAATACTGTTTTTCTGGGTGAAAAATTATTTTTAAATAGATTTATTATCAAAATTATAAATGTACATATCACACACATCTTGATTTGGTAAAAAATAAGGAAACAGAACAAAATTCAAATTTAAAAAAGGACAAGCTGGGCACGAACCCATGACCTTTCGGGTAGGTGGCGAACGCCTTAAAGAGGATGGGGCGGCAGTCATTTTTAGACTATTTCAATCTTCTTGAAAAGGAAAGCTTTATATAAACATATACAAAAAAATGATCAAATTTTAAAACTAAAATGTATGAATTTTTTCTTTGCCATATGGTAGTTGACAGCTTAAGATACCTTATCTAAAAAAATAAGTTAAATCTGGTGGTTAATTTTGGATTAATTTGTTGACCCACCAGCCTCCTTAACCGTTAGGCTATCCCCGCTTATGATATTTATAAGAAAATATTAAATAAACCTATATTTAAAAAAAAATGTTTTGACTTGTAAAAGGTTTTATTTTGTTGTACGTTACCAAAGTCTTGAATTCATTCATTAATCATAAGATAAATAATTTTAATTATGGATTTCTTTAAAGGCTTTTATATCACATTAATATTTCTAAACTGTTCAGTGTAATGAAAATCATCTCGATATTCAATTTATGGTCAACATTTTAAGTTCAAAGGGCCAAAACTTCCGGAAAAAATAAAAAAAAAATTAAATTGTTGGTATTATGCACATTGTGATCTAATTATCTACAAAGTTTCATGAAATTCTATGCAGGGGTTTAAGAGGAGCTGTGCTTATAAAATAAATAAATAAATAAATAAATAATAAATTAAGAGGTCTGACGGACTAACTGGCGAGTTAAAAACATAATACCACTGTTACAACGAACTTTGAAATTTTTTTCAAAGGGCGTTAAATTTGGGACCAAATCAACGAACTTTGAAAAAATAGCATTTCTTTTCAAAATGCGTTAATATCGACAATATTAACGCACTTTGAAAAAATGTGTATGGATTGGTCAATATTCCTGCAAATCTTAGGTATGACAAATAATTAAACCTGTTTCAGTGTTTGATTACTCTTCTGTGATGAGGTAAAGTGGGCGATTTTGATTTTTCCATACTTTGAAAAATATTTCTCTCTTAAATGCTTCACTGTACTTATTTTTTTCCAGTTTGTATGCATTTTATGTAAATTTAAATTTACTGAAAATTTTCAACGTCGCACTAGCTATATAAATACATATATTTGGGTGTAGCATAGGCATCGGTACCGGAAAGAGGGGGAGGGGTACATGTACATGTAGGCACACAAATGCTTTGCAAAGATATACATAATATATGAATGCATTAAAAATTGGGGCTTACCTGGGGCTGGGGGCAACTTTCAATTTGCTATAGACTTCTATGTACAATGTATAAGAAAAAAGAGTTGGGATGAGAGACCCTCTACTCGTCTTCTCCTTGTTCTCAATGAGGTTAAAAAGTTTTTCGAAAGATACAATTATTATAAATTGATTCTCTCTATTACTAGAATTTAAGTCTAATTATTTATATTCATACATATTTTTATTTCAAAGTGCGTTAAATGCCTCCGTGGTAAAAAAAAATGTTCATGTACACTCTAAACGCACTTCGAATTTTTTTTTCATCTAAAACATGTTAAAAGTACAATCTAAGTTCCCTTAGAAATATTTACTGTATTTGAAATGATTTATAGATTTTAAATACGAGGGTTGTTCGAAAAGTTTGTGGACGATGTCCATCTTCATTATATTACTCATTGGAAATTTTAAACAAGCACATTATAATATGTAACAAGCTAATTCAGAGAATTCGTGTCCCCTGCTTAGGGAAAAAGTCGCCCCCCCTGACTGAATTTATAGAATTATTAAATGTATACATGTATACTGATGCAAATAAAATACATGTATGTCAATATGCATATAAAGATTTGATTGCTTATTCTTTATTATGCGTATAGAAGATTCTTTTTACATGGGATATTTATCACACTGTAATGATGATTTTATAACCTCATAAATTTTTCATTTCACATGCTGAATACTATCATTTAGTAAAAAAGAAAAACAAAGTATTTAAAATAAAAAAAAATAGGTACGACCAAGATTCGATCCCGGGACCTCTGACACTTGAAGCGAGCGACATATCCACTACACCACGGAATCGCTTTATAAGATATGAAGTATATGCAGAAGTGAAGTCACATACATGTAAATATTCATGTTTTCATGTTCGGTATTCTCAAAATTTTACACAATCCATTGTGTTTGATTTATTTAGCCTTTATTAAACAGTTCTAATAGATGTAATAAGAACACAAAGTCCGCCGAGAACCTGTTTTATACGCAATAACTCTCCTCATGCCCCTGCGCTAAAAATAGCGACATGTAATATTATAAATACTTATAAAACAAACGGGGCGGGGCACTCTCTCTCTCTCTCTCTAGGGAGTTTTGATATAAAATTACATTGCATAAGCTCAAATCTTCTTGAAATATCGCTCGGAAATAAAAGTATTACACACAGACAGAATGTATAAATTTACGACCTTGAACTTTGACCTTTTGACCTCAAAATCAATAGGGGTCTTCCTGAGGCCACAGGGAGTTGTTATGTAAAATTTCATTCTAATAGCTCAATTGGTTCTAGAGATATCGTGTGGAAACGAAAGTGTTATTACAGACAGAAATTGCTCATTTATGACCTTGACCTTTGACCTTTTGACCTCAGAATCAATAGGGGTCTTCTTTAGTCCACAGGGAGTTGCTATGCTAAATTTCATTGCAAAAGCTCAAAGGGTTCTCGAGATATCGTGTGGAAACGAAAGCGTTACAGACAGACAGAAAGACGGACGGACGGACGGACAGATCGGACGGACAAACCCAAATTAATATCCCCCACTTTTCAAGCGGGGGACAAAAATACTTGTTTTGTTGATGTGTGAAATTTCATTCCATTCAATTTTACACAAATAAATTTACTTCATTGTAAATTCAACATGTTTTGTACCTGCGGAGCACACAAAACGGCAATGTAACGTCAACACATAGCGTCGAGAATTTATAATAGTTACTATACTTATACATTTCACAAAAAATATTCCAATGCCCATTCATAAAATTCTTTTTTCTAATACATGACATTCATTTTTTAAGAATTGATCTCATTGTATAATTTCCTTTGTTAAGGCTTTAATTTCTTTTAGTAGTTAACTCTGCTTTCACAGGATAAATGACTTTGAAGCGCCTTTGTTTTTCATTTACGTTTCGAATTTTAAAGTTTTGTTCAGATGTTTACAGTAAAACCGTTTCTACACAGGTCATCCTCATCAAATACAGAGTCTCTGTCACACAAATACTGCCTGGACTATTTGTACACACATGCGCAACTCGCTTGTGACATATTTCTCTTTTAATCTTCCAACATTTTAGAGTTTATTCAGGATTTTTGCCGAGGAAAACACAAAATTGCTTCGGTATCTGCTGCTCCGTGACGTTCTAAAACGTAATCGTTTTTGTCGTTTTCAATCAGTACCATTTTTCTCAAGTTGATTTCTTTTCAACGAATAAAAATATAAAACCATAGTTTGGTACACGTATCGATGTAACTATTCTTAATTTGAATTTCTAGGCAGTTTTACATCTATCAATCATTCCAACTTTGCCATATTTGAATAGCTTCTGATTGCTTTTTCTTGAAATCTACAAAACCATTCAATTTTCTCCTTAACTAACCCCAAATTTAAATTTTTAAAATCTGGATGAGTTTTATCAACCTTAAAAAAAATTGATACATATCATTTGGATTTATTGCTTAAAATATTTATATAAATTTGGATGCACATGCGTAGTAAATAAAAAAGATATGATTTTTTTGTCCAAATTATGCACATTAATAAAAAAAGTATGATCACTTTTATAATCTTAAAAGAAAAAGGAACATAGGCCTATATTGTATGTTATTATTCTGATTTTTTAATGTACAAATATATGTATGAGTATGTGTAATGAACTTTACAAATTTTATTTTCTCCCCCCTCTCTCTCTCTCTCTTTTGCAGTGTCTGTGCATATGTGTTAAATAACCCTTTACCTCAAATCGTTTTACAAAGTCCCACAATATAATACTTGGTGTTTCTTGAAAATGGGCAAGGGGGGGGGTAAGCTCCAGACCAGATACCCTAAACTTTTATTGCATAATATAGTCCAGCAGTCTATTTTTTTAATTTCAAGAAACTATATTTACAGTGTATAAAATAAACTACACTAAAAGGCTTTTCATCTTATTGTTCTTGATATAGCAATCATATATTTATGTTTGTATTTTTATAATTAAAATAATTTTTAAAAATTGGTACTTATCATCTCCAAACAAAATGTAATGCCAATCTTTCAAGCATCTTTTTTATGTCTGCTTGAGAGTACAACTGTACTTATGTGTACAATCAGAATGTTTTTAACAAAATTTAATCCATTCTGACAAAGTGTCAACGTCTTCATTTCTTATTTTGCTTATCTTCAGGTGGAATCCATAATATTTATGAAATACCGACGCCAGTTGAAGGTTCAGGAAAAAAAGAGTATGATCACTTTTATAATCTAGGCCTATATTGTATGTTATTATTATGAATTTTTTAATGTACAAATACACACATGTACGAGTATGTGTAATAAACTTTACATCTGATTTCAAAACTAAACTTAAATTTTGATTTACTATATAGAAAAATTGCTTTACTAGGGAAATTTTATTTTTATTGTTTTCTTTCTTACTCCTTTTCACAGACCATGGTCTGAAATAATATAGTAAAGAACATTTATGATATTAGGTCAAATGTGAATATAGTGAACAGAAAATGAAAATAATTTAGGCAAACACTATTGTATATACGTTGAATGAGTTGTATGCAAATTTTTTTTCCTTAAAAAAGTTTTGAAGATTTTATAGATAATTGAAATTTTGACTATTATCTGTTTCAGCATGAAAATTACACGGTTAACATTAAAATCTACCACTCTACACAAAGATTGACCATGACCTAAGGGTGTGTCATGACCTTGACCCAAGGTCATTGGGGAAATTCAATGTCACTGGAAGAAAAAATTATAATTCGTGTCCGTCCATATCTTTCTTATGCATTAACTTGGAAGGTTCTCATTTCACACAAAGATTGCTCAGGACCTAAGGGTGCACGTGTATCGTGACCTTAAGCAAAGGTCATTTGGGGAAGTTCAAGGACACTGGAAGAAATATTTCATAATTCGTGTCTAGTCATATCTTTCTTATGGATAAACTTGGTAGGTTCTCGTTTCACACAAAGACTATGACAAAGGGTGTGTCGTACAAAAAAAGGAAAAATATACTGGGACTTCACGTTGAATGAAAAATTTTATAATTAGTTTTTTTTTTAAAAAATAAATGTTGCCTGTACGTTTCATTTATAAAAAATATACTGCAAAAGGAACGCATCACCCTTTTTAGGGGAAAATAATTATGTAAAGTAAAGAATTTTGTATCTTAAAATAATGTATATCTTCAGTTTGGTAAACATCGGTAATTAAAGGGTTGAACGATTTCCATATAATAACCGGAAGTCAGGTTTGAGTCTGCTTAACAGAAATCAAAATTTGCATGTTTAACAAAACATTTGGCAATATTATGGAGTTTTAAGGGTATTTTACTGTTCATCATAAGTAATGCAGCAATATTTCAAAAAATAAACTCTCCCTTCGTTTCCCGTAACGATGCTAAGGCTACTTGAAAATGACTTATGTACGCATTTCCATTGCTCTAGCTGTAAAATTTCAATGTAAAGGTGATGGAGAGTTCACTGAGAAATTTCACTAGACTTCGCCTCAACAGGGACTTACGTATCATATGAATTAAGGACAGTCCTTGTACCGGAAGTCCAAGGGTGGCTGCACTGCTCTTAGTTAGAGAAAATTTGACCAAATCATCTGAAAAAACGGGCATTTAAAAATGCTAAATAATAGTTCCTTCGCTCAGATCTCGATTTTGATGAACCTATTGTATCGTTGAAATTAAGCTGCAATTGTTGTTTAGGGCAGTCTTGCAATTTTTACTTGAATGGCTGGGAGGGGGATGTTTTAACAGTCATATTTTACTTAGTAAAGTAAAGAGATAAATATTTAACATTTTTTTCAAATCTCTGATATTCTGAAAAGTGAATTAAGCCTTACTTTATACGCTTTTGAAAATCAGAAGATAAAAAAATCAAACATTTGTAGATTACTGCTTGTTGCGTTTCTTTTGCATGTCATATATTTTTGTGCATGCTCAGATTTTGTTTAGCCACTGTATAAGTTAGTAAAATAAAGAAAAGTCGTTCATGCGTAAGGCTTCGTAATGTATGTAAGCGCTACCCATATGTTGTAAAAGAAACATCCTTTTGATATACCATGCTTCATAATATCCACAACCATTTAAATTTCCGAATGAACTATTCTTTCTAAATTATTATTAATGCAAATATAAATAAATATTTGTTAAATATTCAATATTTAAATCTGTCCTGTTTTCATAATAAAACATTTATTCAAACTGTAGGTCAAAAGCGAAAAATTAAGATTTTAATAGATTTGCCATAATGACGTTCATTTTGTCGTTCAACTAACATAAGACGTTTGAAGAAATATATAATTCGGGTCACCATTCCAGTGGTAGTGCAAGAGTCCTGAAAGGGGCATTTGAAAAATTCTGATAATGGTTTGATAATATATTAAACGTTGAATGACAGCTAATGGGTTTGTTTTGAGTTTCCATTGAAAAGATCACATTGTAATTTCATATTAAGTTATATCTCAGAAAATCACGTCGGAGCCCCTCAGTATTTCACCATTTACAATATTTAAGGAATCACTGTCTAGTTTTGAGAGTATGTCAGGGCATCAACAATAGTGGGAAACATGGGATACTTTTAAAATTATACCATGTTTCTCACTATTGTTGATGTCCCTGGCAAACTCTCAAAACTAGACAGTGATTCCTTATATTTCCATTTCATTGTGAAATAAAATTGTAGACTTAGACATTAAGAATGTAGACTAATCGATTTAAATTACGCGAGGACTTCCATGCCAATTTCAATAGTCCTCGCACACTGACGTCAAACACAAAGGCAGCCGCACGAGATTTACATGCATATTTGGCTTCCTTAGCGTCAGACACAGAGACAAATGCGCACGAGATTTGCATGCGTATTAGACCTCCTTAGCTGCTGACCTATCGACCTGCCTAATTTACAATCCGGCAGAATTATCAGGAAATCAACTCCGCTTACTTTCAAAGGGTTATTATAGAGAAAAAATTTAGAAATGGAAATATTACTACATAAACCATGTTATCTGGTCATAATACAAATAAATATCAAACTTATTTCTCAAGTTAAATAGAAATTTAACTCTAATTACTGTTATTCAAACAGATCAGTTAGTTGAATTGACCACTGACATAAGTTCCTAAATAAAAGAAAACCACTGAATGCACAATAAACACAAAGTTATTTAAAGCATTCACCAGTGGTTAACAGGAAAAGAAGTTTAAATGGTAGTCAATTAAGCAGAAAATATACATGCTGGTGCAAAGGAAAAATAATCTTAGGTTCTTCTTTTATTGATTTGATTTACTTACAGTGACTTCAAATTTGACAAACCGTCGAAGGGATTATCTTCCAGACAGGTGATCTGATTCCATTGAAGGTATCTAAAACATTGTAATATGTAAAATGTAAAGATAACAAAAAGTGATCCATGCCAAAGATGACGGATATGGAGATAACAAATGGTATTCAATCTCGAAGTCCATAAAACAATACAACAATAAGAGCAGAGCAAACACGGACCCCCGAAACAACAGAGATGGGATCAGGTGCCATGGAGGAGTGAGCATCCCCTGCCGATCTAGTAAACGAAACGAATCGCGAAAAGGGCAAAAAAAAAAACAAGTGCGGTCCATGGAAACACCAGAGGGAGGAGTAAGCATGATATTTAAACCATTAAAGAAATTTTCTTTCATGTTCTTATATTGGTGAGATGGCAATATCTAAAGTAAGTCATCAAAATTTAGAATTATATTTTACGTATTTGTTATAGGATCATTTTTTTCATCAAAATGAATCAAGAGTGAAAACGCAAAACTTTAGATTTTAAATTAGTAAGAATTTGACTCTCAGTATTAATATGTATGTACGAGGGACGATCCAAAATATCGTGGAATTTCTTTCTAATTTTTTTTTTTTTTTTTTTTTTTTGTGTGTGTGTTTTGATGAAAGCAAACAACATGCATATTTATAATATAGAGTCATAATGCAACAATTTTAGAAAATTTCATTACATCCCAAATATCAAAATGGTCATACGAGCTTCCTGAAAATGGATAGTTATGAAAGCCGGGGGAGACTTCGACGTAGCATCAAGTTGGATATGTCACGTCACGTAATAGAAGCATCTCAGCCTAAATTCCGATTAGAATACGTAATTCTATAACTTGCTGCCCTTCTCTCTCAAGAAAACCCTGGATATACTCTCGCACCAACTAATTTTCATTTTTCACTCATATTTTTAAAATTCTCCTCATCTTTCAATATGATTTTCCAATCTCAGTAGCAATGTCAAGAACAGTACGTTAGCTGACAACGTCCATTAACCCTTTTAATTTTTCTAGGGGGATATATAATCAGAGCCTCCAAAAGATCGTCATACCTTAAATCAACGTCCATGGAAGTTCTACTTTTCTTAAATTTTCTTATACCGCTAGACAACCAGTAACTAAATGCATGTTCCCCAAACTTAAAAATGAACAATAAATCATCATTTGATACACTAAATATCCAGTAAAATCAGTACAACTCTTACACAAAGATTAATCAAGGATCACGCAATCGTTACAATAATATTATTTTCGTTTTATATACCACAAAGGGCGGTTTTATTCTCATTTCACGTATAAAGAATTAAAAATGATAATGAACGCGTGAATGTCTCCCCCGCGTTTCCAAACAACCGTTTCTATAGCGACTGCCGAAGAGTTACTATCATCAATATCTAATATGTTTCTTTACTTAAAATATTCAACAAGTGTCTACATTCTCATTTGTAATTTTCAACCAATTTCACTTATACATTAATATATATTAATATAAATATGAAGAAATTCCGCGAACTTTTGGATCAACCCTCGTAAATGAATGATGGTTATAGAAAAACCCAAAACTTGCTGCATATTTCAGTAAAAAATGTCGATACGATAGTAAACAAAATAACCAAAAGTTTATATACCGTACATGTATAAGAAAATGCATAACTCAGGAAATAAGCCATGGAAAGTGTTTATTCAAATACATTTAAAATTTAATGTCCTAAATGCAATGCATTCATATTCTTTGATACTTTTATAGATGATTAGCGATGGAACATATCTTTGCATACAATGATCATCTTTGATCCTTATTTGAAAATCCGTCTGTTTCTTTTAAATACATGTTCGTACTTTTTAAAAAGAAATATATATTTTTATATTTAAATAAGAACATCAACTTGTCTAATCATGAAAAGAGAAACTATTTTAATCAAGAATATTTAATTATTATAGCTCGATTTATTTGTCACTTTAGGATAGACTTTTTAAATTCTTTGGTAGCTAGCAGGGATGGGTCGATTACTTTCAAAAGTAATCTATTAAATTACAATTACTTTGCATTTTACGCAGGGGTGATAAGGAAGCATACAGAATATTCTACCTTGACTAAGTCAGTGATACATTATGACGTCATAGAAGGGGAATATGGCGTAAATGTTACAACACAATTTTCGTAATATTGGTATTTAGAGATGTAATTTAACTCTAGAAAATAATTAGAAAGGTCTTATCATTAACAAAAATAAAATGTTTTTATTTTGTTATGCTGTATCTGTCATTTTAATTAAAATCTACCATCGAAGACGTCATATGTGTACATCAAGTAACTTGGGAATTGATCATTTCGTGTAAAGAGAATCTGGTGAGAATGGCATGTTCTAATATACGGAAATGGAGTTGAAAAGCAAATAACGTGAATAAAATGTGAAATTCATATGGAGTTTAGTAAATGAAACAGGTATGGTAATTTATTTTCATCGATTATATTCTCTTTCGAACACAATCAGCTATAGACGTAGCCCGGTCGGCATTTCCTCGTCATCCCTGACAAAAATAATGCAGCAGAACAACAATAAGCTGGATATTTCAAAACCTGAGATTTATACAGATTGAAAGTGTTTCTCGAATCCAGAGTTAAGCATGGTTTTACAAAAAATCTCCATTCATATGTATAAAATTCATAACACAGGGTAAGGTTTCGTGCGAATGTGTGGAATAATTTTTTACTGACAGGACATTGGGATTCTAGCAGCACTTTTTATGCAAAATAGATGTTTTACTATATTGTTTACTCAAAGAATACTCCGGGGTAATGTTGTTCTGTTTTGTTTTTGTTTATTTATGAAGGAACATTTCTCTATAATAGAAGTTACGTGATGAGCGGTGGTGGTTCACGTCTTTGTGCTAGACACTCTTTTATTCTTTATGCAATAGTTAATAATAGTTTACATTTATCTGTGGTTTGGGTAAATTATCAAACTTAATTTCTTTAAAACGTTTGATTTTTCTCGAGAAACGATTTATATGCTTCCTCAACATACCCTGTGTAATCGATTACAAGCTGATTACAGACATTTTTGTAATCTAAACAATTACATCTGATTACTTTTCCTTCATGAAATCATGATTACTTTAATACATTCAGTTTTTGAATGTTCAGGGACAATGGCATGTTTTTTTTTATTTTTCTTTCTTTAAATATCATTGATATTTTTAGGCTAAAGTTCCAAGATATTAAATTTAATAAATGTGCAGATTTGCAGAATTATCTGCTAAATATCCTTCCACCACAAAAAATAGTCCCTCAGAAATCTTGCTTCTTTGTAGCTTTTTGGGCAGTTTTTTTCGTTGAATGTTAAAGCATTAATATTGTTGAAATTAAAAAATATTATAAAAATTGAATTTTGATAAATAGTTTTTAAGTAAGAGGGTCTGCGTGAACTTTTCAAAAAAGCTGACGAGTGACCTATCTTAAGTACGGGTCTCTGTAAGAATCAGGCAATATGTGTATAAAAGTAAATCATGGGGGTTCTCGGAATTCGATGATTTTTCACACATAGATTTCTCTTGCACCATTAAGCACTTATGTAAAATGAAAATGATTTTGGGTCCTGGTTTCTATAGAAACATGGCCAAAGAAATTTTCCCCAGCAACCAGTCAGTTTTCCATGTGGATAGACAAATATATCGCTAAACTTAGAGGCTTGTAATTGAATCTGAATACTACCAGAGGGGTTCTTAAATAATGTTATCATAAAGATGAACATTCCAAGGGATAAAACCATGTAATACATAGAATTTTTATTTTAAGATATTTCTATTACGGACGATTGAAGATATGCATGTTTTGTCTTTTTTGCTGATTTTAGCAATTTTGTTAATTTGGGCAATTTTCAAGGCCACATACTTCAAACTTATGGCATAATACAAGAGTATGGTATATTTTACATAAAGGCAAAGGAGTATCCTTTTTGGAATTTAAATTCCAAAACATGTGTTTTTTTTAATATTAACATTCGGTTGCCTAGCAACAAATATTGGATGTTTTAATTAAAAGAAAGAAATAAATTGTGAAATGTGCGAGTTATTTATGGAATTAAATCTTATCGGTGGAAAGCACAATCTAATTGCAAAGTTAAAACATATTTCTGAGACTTCTTAATGAATCCAGGAATATTTTGCAGATTGCATAGCAACAGAAAATTTCCCATAGCAACAAAGGAAATAAATACACTACTGGCAATCTTTTACAGATTTTATTATTTTTGTCTAGAAATGATGACTTGGTAAATGTAAATCAAAGTACTCAGAAATACAGAGAGCCGGGCTCATTTACAGAGTAGAACGAATTTCTTACATAAATCATATTTTTATATTGTATTAATATATAAATAACAAAAATAACAGATTAAAAATTCTGATGAAACTATCAATAAAATGATAAGACAGTGAGTTTTCGATCCTAAAAACCATGGTCCGTCAAAATCAGAATTTATCTGGTACTGCAGGTGAATGTAAACAAACAGGCTAGTCTGGTTCCCTCTCCCTTTTCCTCGGATGTGTAGAGAACTACGATAACACTGATCATCTTATTTGGATAAGTCTTTGTTTGATTTTTGTTGTTTTATTTAGCGTTTGTATTATCTCTAAAACGGTTGAGAGTAAGAACTATATTTTGAAAACGTAACTTTAAAATGGCGACTATGGGGTTGACTTCCTGTCTTGAACAGGATGACTTAAGCCGACAATTGCTCTTTGAGAAATAAGCCCGGCTAAATATATAGTGATGAACTTTAACAATAGAAATTTTTGTTCTAAATTAATGCATAGCAATATTTCTGAGCTGGCTAAAATTAGAACACTTAAAAATCAGAAGTGGAATATAAAGAGAATGTCAGAATGGAGTTTACACCCATGGAGTTTATCTCTAATTTACACATTTTCTTCCTTTTGAGATTCAAAGATCTGAGAATTATATTCACTCTTTTTTTTACTTCTTAGATTTTATCACATGCTAGCACACAGAATTTCTAAGAGTGGTAAGATGTACATTTCCAAATTTCGATAACTGTCGGAAGCAAAATTATATTTTATTAGACGCTGGTTAGATATATGCATGTTTTTAACATTCAGA